>NW_004443974.1:820598-838025 GCF_000243295.1 Trichechus manatus latirostris
GGCACTCAAAATACCACTGGTGAAGAGCTGCTTCCTCAAAGTAGAGTCAACCTTAATGATGTGGATGAAGTCAAGCTTTTGGGACCTTCATTTGATTATGTGGCAAGACTCAAAATGAGAATTAACAGCTGCAAACATTTATTAATAATCAGAACATGCAATATACAAAGTATGAATCTAAGAAAGTTGGAAGTCATCAAAAATGAAATGGAATGCATAAACATCAATATCCTAGGCATTAATGAGCTGAAATGGACTGGTATTGGCCATTTTGAATTGGACAATCATATGGTCTACCATGTCAGGACTGACAACTTGAGGAAGAATGTTGTTGCATTCATCATCAAAGAGAGCATTTCAAGATCTATCCTGAAGTACAAAGCTGTCAGTTATAGGATAATATCCACATGCCTACAAGGAACACAAGTTAATAAGGCTATTATTGAAAATTTATGCACCAACGACTAAGGCCAAAGATGAAGGAACTGAAGATTTTTACCAACTTCTGCAGTCTGAAATTGACTGAACAAGCAATCAGGATGCATTGATAATTACTGGTAATTGGAATGCAAAAGCTAGAAACAAAGAAGAAGGATCAGTAGTTGGAAAATATGGCCATGGTGATAGAAACGAAGCTGGAGATGGCATGATAGAAAATTTGCAAGACCAATGACTTCTTCATTGCAGATACCTTTTTTCACAAACATAAAGAGCAACTATACACAAAGACCTCGCCAGATGGGATACATAGGAATCAAATCGACTATACCTGTGGAGAGACAATGGAAAAGCTCAGTATCATCAGTCAGAACAAGGCCAGGGGCCAACTGTGGAACAGACCATCAATTGTTTGTATGCAAGTTCAAGTTGAAACTGAAGAAAATTAGAACAAGTCCACAAGAGCCAAAGTATGACCTTGAGTATATCCCACCTGAATTTAGAAACCATCTCAAGAACAGATTTGATGCATTGAACACTGATGACCAAAGACCAGATAAATTGTGGAATGACATCAAGGATTTCACACATGAACAAAGCAAGAGGTCATTAAAAAGACAGGAAAGAAAGAAAAGACCAAAATGGATGTCAGAAGAGACTCTGAAACTTGCTTTTGAAAGTCCAGTAGCTAAAGCAAAAAGAA
The DNA here is from genome assembly GCF_000243295.1 of Trichechus manatus latirostris. Lineage (NCBI taxonomy): Eukaryota > Metazoa > Chordata > Mammalia > Sirenia > Trichechidae > Trichechus > Trichechus manatus. The sequence continues at coordinate 821,740 of NW_004443974.1, forward strand.
GAAATGATGAAATAAAAGAGCTGAACAGAAGATTTCAAAGAGCAGCTCCAGAAGACAAAGTAAAATATTATAATGATATGCTTAAAGACCTGGAGATGGAAAACCAAAAGGGAAGAAGATGCTTGGAATTTCTCAAGCTGAAAGAACTGAAGAAAATATTCAAGCCTTGAGCTGCAATATTGAATGATTCTATGGGGAAAATATTAAACGCTGCAGGAAGCATCAAAAGAAGATGGGACTAATACACAGTTACTGTACCAAAAAGAATTGGTTGACATTCAACCATTTCAGGAAGTAGCATATGAGCAGGAACTGAAGGAAGAAGCCCAAGCTGCACTGAAGGCATTGGTGAAAAACAAGGCTCCAGAAATTGACGGAATATCAATTGAGATGTTTCAACAAATGGATGCAGCACAGGAAGTGCTCACTCATCTATGTCGAGAAATTTGGAAGATAACTACCTGGCCAAGTGACTGGAAGAGATCCATATTTATGCCTATTCCTAAGAAAAGTGAGCTAACCGAATGTGGAAATTATTGAACAATATCATTAATACCACACACAAGCAAAATTTTGCTGATGATCATTCAAAAGCAGCTGGGGCAATATATCGACAGGGAACTGTCAGAAATTCAAGCAGCATTCAGAAGAGGACCTGGAACCAGGGATATCATTGCTGTTGTCAGATGGATCCTGTCTGAAAGCAGAGAATACCAGAAACACAGTTTACCTGTGTTTTATTGACTATGCAAAGGCATTTGACTGTGTGGATCATAATAAATTATGGATAACATTTTGAAGAATGGGAATTCCAGAACACTTAACTGTGCTCATGAGGAACCCGTACACAGATCAAGAGGCGTCAACCAAACAGAACAAGGGATACTGTGTGGTTTAAAGTCAGGAAAAGTGTGCGTCAGAGTTGTATCCTTTCACCATACTTATTCAATCTGTATGCTGAGCAAATAGTCCGAGAAGCTGGACTATATGAAGAAGAAGGGGCATCAGGATTGGAGGAAGGAAGACTCATTAACAACCTACGTTATGCAGATGACACAACCTGGCTTGCTGAAAGTGAAGAGGACTTGAAGCACTTACCGGTAAAGATCAAAGACTACAGCCTTAACTATGGATTACACCTCAACATAAAGACAACAAAAATCCTTAAACTGGACCAATAAGCAACATCATCAAACAGAAAAGTTTGAAGTTGTCAAGGATTTCATTTTACTTGGATCTACAATCAACACCCATGGAAGCAGCAGTCAAGAAATCAAAACTTGCATTGCATTGGGCAAATCTGCTGCAAAAGACCTCGCTAAAGTGTTGAAAAGCAAAGACGTCGCTTTAAGGACTAAGGTACACCTGACCCAAGCCATGGTGTTTTCAATCGCCTCATATGCATGTGAAAGATGGACGATGAATAAAGAAGCCTGAAGAATTGAAGCCTTTTAACTGTGGTGTTGGTGAAGAATATTGAATATATCATGGACTGCCAAAAGAAAGAACAAATCTATCTTGGAAGAAGTACTAGAATGCTCCTTAGAAGTAAGGATAGCAAGACTATGTCTCATATAGTTTGGACATGTTATCAGGAGGGATCAGTCCCTGGAGAAGGACATAATGCTTGGTAAAGTAGAGGGTCATCGAAAAAGAGTAAGACCCTCAGTGAGATGGATTGACATAGTGGCTGCGACAATGGACTTAAGCATAACAATGATTATGAGGATGGAACAGGACAGGGCAGTGTTTCGTTCTGCTGTGCATAGGGTCGCTATGAGTCAGAACTGACTCGATGGCACATAACAACAACAGCTTAGCAATAACAACTACATTGATGAAGTTGTGTAACAATTACCCTTACCAAAAAAAAAACCAAAAAAACAAACCCGTTGCTGTCAAGGCAATTCCGACTCATAGGGACCCTATATCTTCAGCTGATGCCAATTTGCCCATCGCCATAAGCAAAAATTTACTACTTACCAGAGAAAGATTTCCCCTCTCCTTCCCCCTTCCATCACTGGTAACCACTAGTAACCATTGGTCTCTGTATAATTACCTATTTTTGTCATTTCATATAAGTGATCCCACACAATATTTATCCTTTTGTGACTGACTTATTTCACTCAGCCTAATGTCTTTGAACCAAAAAAAGAGGAAGACCTTCAACGAGATAGATTGACACAGTGGCTGCAACAACGGGCTGAAGCATAGCAACAGTTGTGAGGATGGCACAGGACTGGGTAGGGTTTCATTCTGTTGTACATAAGGTCGCTATGAGTCAGAACCAACTTGACGGCACCTAACAACAACGTCTTTGAGGTTCACCCATGTTCTAGCATGTATCAGGACTTAATGTTTCTTAAAGGCTGATTAGTATTCCATTGTATGAATTACCACATTTTATTTATCCATTCACCTGTTGATGGGCAGTTGGGTTGTTTCTAACTTCTTGCTATTGTGAATAGTGCTGCAATGAACATCGGTGTACATATGTCTCTTTGTGTCACTACTTTTAGGAACATAGGGTATGTACCTAGGAGTGAAATTGCTGGGTCATATTGTAGTTCGGTTTCTACTTTTTTTTAGGGAATCACCAGAATGTTTTCCACAACAGTTGTACCATTTTGCGTTCCCACTAGCAGTGCAGTGGATAAGGATTTCCATCTCCCCACATCATCCCCAACGTTTATTATTTTCTATTTTTTTGATCATTGCCATTTTAGTAAGGATTAGGTTATATTTCACTGTAGTTTTGATTTGCATCTCTCTAATGGCTAATGGGAGCCCTGGTGGTGCAGTGGTTATAACTTTCGGCTGCTAAGCAAAAGGTCGGCAGTTTGAACCCACCAGCTGCTCTGTGGGAGAAAGACGTGGCAGTCTGTTTCTGTAAAGATTTACAGCTTTGGAAACCCTATGGGATAGTTCTACTCTGTCCTATAGGATCTCTATGAGTCAGAATCTACTGGAAGGCTAATGACAATGAGCATCTTTCATATGTTTGTTAACCACTTAAATATCCTCTTTGGCAAAGTATCTGTTCATGTCCTTTGCCCATGTTTTGACTGGGTTACTGCATTTTTAATTAAATAATGCATACCTTCTATGTTTGTTTGCCAGCCAAGGCTTCCCCCCTCGAGGTATTTTTGTTAAGTGCTGCTATGACAATTTTTTTACAAGTTTCTGTAAAAACAATTAGCATATTGTGCTTACAAAAATACCTCATGGAGGGAGGGCATGGTTGGCAAACAAATGTGGAAGGTGTGAGTTACTTGCATAAAATACAGTATTTGTCTTTTTTGTTGTTAAATTGTTGAAGTTTTATATAAATTGTGAATATTTGGTCCTTATCGGATATATCATTCCCAAAGATTTTTTCCCAGTCTGTAGGTTGTCTTTTTACTATTTCAATAAAATCTTTTGATGAACATAAGTGTTTAACTTTTATGAGTTCCCAGTTAACTATTTTGTCTTCTGCTGCTTATGCATTTGTTGTTGTACTTGATAATCTATCATTTAAAAAAATTAGCTCCCATGGTTTTGCCCCTATGTTTTCTTCCAAGAACTTAATGGTTTTAGCTTTAACATTTATTTAGGTCCTTGACCCATTTTGAATTAGCTTTTGTGTATGCTACAAGGCATGGATCCTGTTTCATTTTTTGATATGTGTAAATCAATTTTGCCAGCACCATTAGCTAAAGAGACAAGTCTTCTTTCCCCCATTGAGTGGACTTAGCACCCTTGTTGAAAATTAGTTGTCCATGGATGTATGGATTTATTTGTGGGCTCTCAATTCAATTCCTTTGGTCTATGTGCCTATCAATGAACCAGTTCTAGGCTGTTTTAATTACGGTAGCTATATAGTATGTTTTGAAATCAGGAAGTGTTTAGCCTCCTACTTTGTTCTTCTTCAAAATTGCTTTGGCTATTCGGAGCCTCTTCCCTTTCCAAGGTTAAGGATTAATTTTTTCAGTTCTTTAAAGAATGCTGTTGGAATTGTGATTGGGATTGCTGTAAATCTGCAGATCGCTTTGAGTAATATTGGCATTTTCACAAAGTTAAGTCTTCCAGCCATGAGCAGGGAATTTCTTTACATTTATTTAGGGCTATTTTAGTTTCTTGCAGCAATGTTTTATAATTTTCATTGTATAAGCCCTTTACATCCCTGATTAGGTTTATTCCTAAGTATTTAATTTTTTAGGTGCTATTGTAAATGATATTGTTTTCTTGATTTCTATTTCAGATTTTTTCTTGTTGGTGCTGTTAACCGCAAGATCAGCAGTTTGAACCCACCAGCTGCTCAGTGGGAGAAAGAAGAGGCAGTCTGCTTCTGGAAAAAATTACAGTCTTGGAAATCCTATGGGGCAGTTCTACTCTGTCCTATGGGTTACCATGAGTCAACTCAACCTCAGCGTGTCAGGTGCATCACCAATCCAAGGTGGGGTGCAGACACAACACAGATCTGGAGCAGGCATGGCCACAGTCCTGATGCTTTCAGCATTGGGGCCCGCATGTGTGCCTGTGGGGTTGGGTTTGGGTGGGCATCTCCGTGGCATGGGGCAGGCGGTGTGCCTGTGCATTGGGCCAGGGTGGGTGCGTTCACAGCATTGGGTTATGGTGGGACATGCCTCAGAGTGGTCTAAGCTGGGCACAAGTCTCCGGGGATTTCACTTTGTTGTGCTCTTTCAGGGTAGGAGAGTACAAACTCACGATGTTGCACTTTCTCTGCACCCTTCCCCAATGGCACTAGGTCCAGCCTTCAAGCTCCCTGTCTGGGATTTCCTGCAGTTCAGTCCACACTCCCTTGGGGTTTCCCAGGCTCAACTCTATGCTACGCCTGAGCGCCATTCTCTTCCAGGCCTGCCCAGTCCCAGCATGTACCCCACTCACTGTGCCACTCTGTTCCAGGACTATTTGCTCAATCTCTCTGTCTTTGTCTGTGTTCTCCAAGTTGCTCCCTCCTTGTGTTTTCTGCTCTGCTGTGCCCTCCACCTCTGTCCCAAGATGGCCATGTTGAGCTGGGCTGGCAAGGTGAGTGGAGATGGTCTGCTAATCTCTGTTTCCCAATGTGTGTATTCTATCTTCCTCTTGATTCAGCATTCCCTTTGGCTCTCCGGCTCTCTCGGCTGCATCAATTCTTAATTGTTTTCTTCCAAACTTGCTGCTGAGGGATGTGAGGGTGGGATCAGCTATGACACCATCTTGCCCCTCTTCCTGGGTTTGATTTTTCTAATGAATTCCTCTCAAGTTAGGTACCCCCATTCTTTCCTTGGATGATTGATAATGTAAACCTAAATGCAGTATTACACGTTTGACCTGGTAATTGTCACTCTGGTGGCTTCAGATCAGTGCCTACCCATTACAACCATTTAAAATCCTGATTTCCCCCTGTGTGTTACCTAATCTCCACTCTTACTTTCAGGCTCATCTCAAATGCCTCCTTCTCTGTCCTACTCCAACTGAATTCAGTTGCTTTTTACCTTGAATAGCCACAGAAAATTGATTGAATCTATATTATAGCTGTTTCCTCACCCACGTTACTTCTGAACCAGTCACTTCCCTACCCAATGGTCAACTCTTTAAGGATCGGCAGTGTGTCTTGTCTGCCTTAATAGCCTCTCAGCACTCACCACAGGTATGTTTGGTATATTTTATTAGATCTGTTCATCATCAGTCCCTCCCAACTATATGTCTTTCACATAATTGGAAAGCCTGTTGCTTAAATCATAGATGCAGATGCTAACAAAGAAGGAGCCAGGGACTGAGCCCAGTGCAGCAGTGGAGCACAGCCTCCACTGGACAGTAATCCAGTCATCACTCCACAGTGGCTCATTCAACTCACTGGAACTCTACCTAGTCACCCACCTACTGGCACATATTTCTCTATCTTTTCCCCAAAGGTATAATAATAATAGTGTTGTTGCTGTTGATTGCTATTGAGTCAGTTCCGATTCATGGCTACCTTATGCACAACAGAATGAAATGTTGCCCAGTCCTGCACCATCTACATGATCATTGATATGTTTGAGTCCATTGTTGCAGCTATTGTATCAATCCATTTCATGGAGATTTCCCCTCTTTTTTGCTGACCCTCTATCAAACAGGATGTCCTTTTCTAGCAGTTGGTCTTTCCTGATGACGTGTCCAAAGTAAGTAAGCCAAAGTTTTGCCATCCTCTCTTCTAAGGAACATTCTGGTGGTATTTCTTCTAAGACAAATAATAATAATAGCAACCAGTTGTTGAGCACTGTATCCCAGGAGCTGAGGGTGGGGGCTTTGCGCCATGGTACTCTCTAGTCAGTGATTATTCATCTTCCAGTAATGAGCACTGAGTGCATCAGGAACTGCATTAGGAGCTGAGGATGCAGTGGTAATCTACACAGACACGGGTGCCTGATCCCAGCCACCTGATGAGCTCAGGGTTTTCTCTTTTCTTACACGTGAGTAATGGAGGCTCAGAGTACATGACCTGCCCAGGGCCACAAATCCTGGGTAGCGGAGCCCGGTTGGGTACACTTGCCCTGACACTCTCTGCTGCACTCGGCATGATGGTCCTAGGGAGTCTGACATTGTTCGGTCTTGATGGCCACCTACTTCCACAGGAGAAGGTCAGCTGGATGCATCCACTGGGGCATACCCTTTTCCTGTAGCCACAGCCTCCTACATACACCAGTAAATGTTTTATTTCATATTTGTGGACTCGTCTGTCTCCTCACCCACCCAAAGATTCCACGAGCCCTCAGGGTCTCTTGTTCACTTCTCTCTCCCTGGGCCCCTCATGGCCTGAAGCAGAGCTAGTGTTTAGTGGAGCGTCTTATCTTCGCTGGTGCCTGTCCTACTAAGATGACATTGCAACATAAACCAAATAGTAAAAACAATTGCTCCTACAACCTTTCAAAACTTTTTGAATGGGATTTTTCTAGAAAGATTTTCGGGCAGCTATATCACATTCTTCTAAACATGGAAAAACTTTCAAACAGAAAAAAGTTTTAATATCTACATAGTGATAAAGTGATTCTACGGTGATTACTGTGGAAGATTTTTCCTGATTTTTTTTCATTTTCAATTTATTTACTTAGAACCTGTTGTTATTATTGTTGTTAGCTGCTATCGAGTTGGCTCTGACTCATGGCGACCACACGTAACACAGAACAAAACATTGCCCAGTCCTGTGCCATTGGTATGCTCAAGTCCATTGTTACAACTAATTGTGTCAATCCATCTCATTGAAGGTTTCCCTTGCTTTCACTGACTCTCCACTTTACCAAACATGATATCCTTCTTCAGTGGTCGGTCCCACCTGATGACACATCCAAAGTAATAGAGTTGAAGACTTGGACAATATCTTGTGATCCATAAGGTTTGCACTGGCTAATTTTTGGAAGTAGATCACCAGGCCTTTCTTCCTAGTCTGTCTTAGTCTGGAAGTTTCACTGAAACCGGTCCACCATGGGTGACCCTTCTGATATTTGAAATACTGATGGTATAGCTTCCAGAATTATGAGAACATGCAAGCAACCACAGTATGACAAACTGACAGAGGGTGGTGGATTTAGAAGCTACTACATGAATAATTTGCCTAGATTCTATAGGACGTGATAAAGGTATAAAGGATATTTTGGAAATCCAGTAGAACTAGAAAATGTCTGTATCATCGTAATCAGCCTACTTAATTATCACTATAAAATATTAGTGGTAAATATATCAAAGACACAGGAAATGGATGATAATACAATATAAATCTTGTCTGTGCCTTTTAAGACAACTACCAAGGTTACTTTGCTTGGCCAAAATTTTCACTGACTCTCTTGGAAGTCGCTATTACACTACTATCACACCACCACACAGGCAAGTTTGGAGCCTCCTCTTCTGACCTCCCCTCACTTCACCCTCCACCCCACACAAGAATGCCTTGATGAGTCTCAGTATGGAAGTGGAGGGAGACTTTAATTAATAGAGAGTAACATATCTAAGGAGAGGGATTCTCCACAATGCTAAAAGCCTAATCATTTAATGATGTTACTTTTCTATTGGTGCCTGAGAAGGCTGAGGCGGTGGTGCTGATTTCTGGTGCTGCACTCCAGCCCGGAACCTTAATGGACATCTACGTGTCCCTGTCCTGTCCCCCAGGATACAGACTCAGCTCTGCTACTGAGCACACCCTCAGCAGTACTCTCAACTCCCTCAGTCACTAAGCAATTAAACCAACTCACAGCTCACACGTAGACCTCTCAAAAGTCTCTCATTCGAAAAGGAGGGAGAATCTCACTCCTTTGTTGTGACATTTCATATTTACTTTATCTTTTTTACCTCTTCTCTCTTAGGAAAACGAAGGATGGAGAAAATCCTCTCCCTGCTGAAAGCCTCCTCCAAACCCATCAGTACTTTGGTTTAATATTTTTATAGCACTTCCATTAGTATCAATGGAATACCAACAAATGCCACCAAAATAATTCAAAGTCCCTGTCTTAGGCTGGGTTCTCTAGAGAAGCAAAACCAGTAAAGCATGTAAATATACACAGAATTATATCAAGGAAATGGCTCACTCAGTTGTAGAGGCTGGAACGTCCCAAGTCCATGGGTCAGGATAGAGGCTTCTTCAGATTCATGTAACCCCAGTGGCTGGTGAACCCAAGATTGGCAGGTCAGAGAGCAGGGCTCTTGCTCACAGGCTGCAAAGAGCACCCAACCCCAAGATCGGCAGGCAGGATCACAGGTAAGCTGTTAGTTCAAGTCCCAAGAACCAGAGGTCAGATGAACAGGAGCCAGCTGCAGGATCCAGAGGGAACAAAAGCCCACGAACCTTCCCAGGATGTCCACTTACATTTGATGCAGGCCACAAGCCCAAGGAAACTGCCTTTCAACTGATTGGCTACTCACAGCAGATCCCATCATGGAGCTGATCAGATAATATCAAATCTCATCATGGAAGTGATCACAACATCATATGACTGCCAAACCACTGAGAATCATGGCCCAGCCAAGTTGATACACAGCCTTAACCATCACAGTCCCATAGGTATATGTGGGCATGGCAGAGGTAACGCTACTTACTTGTTTACCGAACCCACTGTACTTTTCTCTTTGGCAGATAGGAAGACAACATTTCCCAGCCTCTGATGTGGGCCATGTGACTGTGCTCTGGCCAATAGAGGGAGGGCAAAAGCAAGACACCTGCTGCAGCTCTGCTTTCAGCTTCCCTGTGTGACCCTCCATGTGCCTGCTTGCCTCCAGCCTGCTGCCGGGTGCGGAGGGGCCAGTGGAGGACTCTGAGGCCCAGACCACTGGATCCCAACTGAAGGTGATTTTGCCCCCAGGGGACATTTAACAATGTCAGGGGACATTTTTGGCTGCCACAACTGGGCAGAGTGCTGCTGGCATCTAGTCAGTGGAGGCCAGGCATGCTGCTAAACATCCTAAACTCCACATGGAAGCCCCTGCCACAGAGTTTGTTTTGTTTGTTTTGTATGACTCATCACAGCCAATAAACAAGAGGCCGAGGTGGGAGATTGGCAAGGTGCCTTTATTTTGTTGTACAAGGAAAGGAATAGTAGGGGCTACTGCCTCCAAGACTGCTGGCAGGCAGCTTGGGGAGGCAGGCTTTTACAGAGAGTAGACAAGGAAATGTAAATTTATTATGAATATTCAGGATCAACCTTTGAGCAGGCATCTAGAGCTTAGGGATAGCTATGCATTTTCTTTAGACAAGGATAAGAGGTCGATTTTCCTTCATTAGCATGTTAAGTCTCTACCCAGAGGCTGGGTGCTTATATGTACTTTGCACAAAATGAGCTAATAGGTCACTTATGGTGCTAAACCTGCTAAAACCAGCATGCGTAAGAGCACCTCTCGGTGATGCCTGAGGAAAGGGCAGCCTAGCTGAGGTGAAAGAAACAAATGCAAGGAGTCAGGCAAAGGGTCTGGAGAGCCCATGTGCAGGGAGCAGGCACTGGGGAAAGCCCACACTCTCAGACTTCAATACCTCTTACTTCCTACAACCTGTCTCTAACCTAAGCCATCCCAGGCTTTCAACCTTTTGGCCTGACTTTCTAAATCTTTGACCATCCTCTAGACCAAAGATCTCCACATCATTTTTATCTTAATTATTTATCAGACCAATATATTTATTCATTTTAAAGTATGCACATGTACCATTATATTATTACACTCTGTGTGTAAAATCATACCTTAAAATTTAATTTTCAAAAGGATAAGATGGAAAACTCACAAAATGTGGAAAATGTAGCATCTTCTTTCCACCTCTCAGTCTATCCTCTTCCATACTCCTGGGGTGCACCACCAGGGCAAACGCAAGGCTAGTGCACGTCACTGTGTCCCAGTGTACAGTACATTGACTGACACCTGGCATGTCTTCAACATTGAATGAATGGATGAATGAATCCACTTCATTACTTATGGTTACAATAGCATTGAATGCAAAAGAAGTTAGTAGAGGACGTCTAATCTCTCCTCATGAAAGAAACTCCAGTAGCAATAAAATCTTAGAATCATTCATATAGAAGTTACAATTTGCTTTATTCAGGAAAATGAAGAACCATAAGGGCCATCAATGAAGTCAGTGAGAAGCAGTATGACAATATGAGAAAGCTAACAAGTGGAACACCTGATTCAGTTTTCTTGAGTTTCTGGCACAAATTGAAAATGAAAATTACCGCCATGTGTTTCGATTCATTGTCTGTCACTAAAAAATAATACACTGCATCAGAAAAGAGAATGCTAAATGAAGGGGTAAAGGAGCTGCTCTGCTCCTTTCTTTGGTTGGGATGCAGAGCCTAGCTCTCTTTCCAGCATAGCACTGTGCTCCCTGCTCCAGGACAGTATCTCCCCAGGGCACATCAGGAAGGGGCCTGCATAGTCAGGGGAGAGTGTAGCAGAGAGAAGAATAAAATGTATTACAGATTATGATTTGTTCAGGCTTTGTACCTAGTAACTCCTGGAAGCCACCTATTTTCTGGCTAGAAGAGTGGACTTCTTGAAGTTGGGACAAAATAGAACAAAGATAAAGAAGGTCAGCTGGACCTCTCAAACACTGGAAAGTTCTTTGCTGTCCACTAAGTACCACTACTCCCTGTATGGTCAGTTGCCACTGAGTCAATTCCAACTCATGGCAACCCTATATGTGTCAGAGTAGAATACTGTGCCATAGGGTTTTCAATGGCTGGTGTTTCTGAAATAGATCACCAAGGCTTTCTTCCAAGGTGCCTCTTAGCAGACTCAAAACACCAGCCTTTCGGTTAGCAGCCAAGCACGTTCACCGTTTTCCCATCCCAGGATTCCAGTCCCTATATAATGTCTGAATTTCAAAGAGAGAAAAAAGTTCCCCAAATAGGAAGCTTTTCTACAAATTCTGATGCATTTTGAGATGACAAGAACTTTAACACAGGTGCCACAATGAATTCAGGTAGCCAAAGTACAGAGCTCAAGCCTGATTCTGAGGCCCTGGAGCGAGAACCCTACTGTGTCCTCGCCTCGGTGCCATGAAGAGAGGTGCTGTAAGACAAGCAAGAAGGGACAGTCTTGGGAGGAAGCAAGTTGCATTTGTTTCATTCTTCTTGTATGGTGAGCAGAACTCTTTCTTAAGGTGTGAGACACACTTGTTTTCATATCCTGTGAGTTTGTTAAAGAAAGTCACGCTGAATGAGTGGTACCAGGCTGCATGGGATTCCAGGAGGAAAGAAGACACAGCCATTACATTGAGACCAGTAGGGTTACCAGCAACAGCTCCTGGAGAGAGAGCAGCCTAAGCTCTGGCAGATGGTGTAGTGAAGTTAAACTGTATGAACTAAGTATCACCCTAACACCAAGGACAGGGCTTCCTGGGAAATGCATAACCCAAGACTTGCTTTGAAATATCTCCAATAAGAAGTTTCACAATCTTTGAGGAAGCCAGGACCAGGGGATGCACATGGGAAAGCTGGCTGAGGCGGGCTCGGTGCCGGGAGCTCAAGGGATGGGCCAAACGGACAGCTGACTAAGTTGCTCAGCAGGTTTAAGCTCTCAGCAGGTTCCTATCCCATGGAACACCCTGAGAAATTTTCTTATGCTGTTGATAGGATGGGAACCTGGCACAGCCCTGGTTTCCTAAATCCATTCTGTGCAATGACATTTATTGGGGTTCTTTTCTGATTACTTGTAATGCATACAAGTAACACACATTTAATAAGGTTAAAAAATGAGAAATACATATAGACAGGAACACAACAAAAATTCTGAAGTCCATTCTTTGATGTTTAGACCATTTTACTTTCTGTATAACTCTTTTATTTTTATTGAAAAGTAGGAGGAAAGGGGCTGAAGACCTACAACTTCTTAAGAGTTTTTAATGTAACCAAATCAAGAGGTCAGATTTGAATAAATGGGCCTCAACCAAAGAACCGGGGGCCTGAAAGAAAGCAGGCAGAGGGGCTAATTAGAAATTGATGCCACTTAGATTTCCCTATTTCCTTATAGTTTGCATTTTCAGGATCGTCTTTAAGAGGAAGAAGTTTAAGTTGGTTGAATTGTGCCATCCAGCCAATTCTGACTCATAGAGAACCCTATAGGACAGAGCAGAACTGCCCCATGGGGTTTCCTAGACTGTAGTAAATCTTTACAGAAGCAGATCACTAGGTCTTTTCTCCCACTGAGCCACTGGTGGGTTCCAACTGCTGAACTTTCCATTAGCAACTGAGAGCTTTACCATCACACCACCAGGGCTCCTGGTCAGTTGAACAGTGATCCACGGCACATATGGAGAGGAGTGAGCTTGAAGGGACAGAGAGGACAGCCCGTAGACAAGTGCAGTCTCGGGGCCATTTGGAGCTTCATGACTTTTCTCTTCCCAAAGTTCCTCAGTCTTCTTTATCAACTGACCAATTAAAACTGAAATCATCAAACGTCTCATTGAATCATTCTACAATAGTCAATGAGCACCTACTGTTCGCCTGGCACAGTGCTCAATGACTATTGTGGAATGATTAAATGGGCACTAGGATGAGAGGTGAGGAATAAATAGCTGGTCCTCCCTAATGGATACACTCTTTGTGTGAAACCGAAGCCAAGGATGCAGCGGCTAATTTCCTGTAGGAAGGAAAGTAGACATACCCAAGTCCACACACAATACCTCTGACTGCCACCCAGAGGCCCCAGAATGTTTGCATTTACAAAACACCTTTATGCTTTCAAAAAAATGTATGAATAGTCTGTGAAATAAAAGTGAATGGATTTGGATTTGAATCCACGATATTCATCCTTGGAGCTAGGCTAAGACAAGAAGAGATGCAAGATTTTGTGGTCATGTTAATATTGAATTTCCAGTGAGACTGGCCAACTAGGTACAACTTTATTTATGGAGTAACAGTAAAATGGATGCAGAAGAGTAGACACAGAAAAATACATGATCTTTCCCACTGAGCTCATAACCAAAATCAATTTAAAGCAAGAGCAGACAGCATACCACAGATCAAAGAGGTGATCCCTACCAACACAAAATGGAAATATTAACATTAAAGTTATTACAGTGAAACCTGTGAGAGCCGGAACGTGACGGGACTGCCTTGTTTTTCCAGGGTGCAGTCTTGCCACTTTTCTATCTCTCATTTTAGTAGGAAACAATTTAGTTTTTATTCTGACAGATTTCTGCCTTACACAGGTTCAGGCTTTCGCAGGTTTTACTGTAATAAACGTTAGGTAATTGTAAGTCACATTTTAGTGTCATCCTAAGCCTTTTGGAGGAAACAAAAATAGGTTTAACTTCTTTTAAAAAGTTAATCAACTGTAGTTATTTCTGCCAAGATTCGCATAATAACAAAATCATACCAAATCTTGAATTAAGTATTCTAGAAATTTTCCAGAAGTTGTAGTCTAGGTTTCTAAGTTTCACACTGAAAACTAAACAGTTAAATTTTAAGTTAAAAATAAATTTCTACCATCATCACTATTATGACATTCTACTTTACGCTAATAGTTGCTTTAAAAACTTATTTTTAAACCTTACAGCTATCTCTAAAATACGGATTTTCACAATGCTCTTAAAGCTTTTATTTGTTCGTTTAACAAGAGACTGAATATGATACAAATTGAAAATGCTCAGCTTTGAAATCTCCCAGTCTTTTTTATAGCTGATGCATGCTGGAAAAATGAAATTAGATGACTATTAAAAATGGATAGCAGATACAACGCTGAGCGTGGCGAGGACGCCGGGCCGCAGGCGCAGAGTTGGTCTCTCTGCCGCCAGGGAACCCACCCGGGAGCCACGCCTGCAGCCGCCCTCCCGTCGCCCGCAGCCGCCGCCACGCCAAGACCTCATTGGCCTCTCGCCAGGTCCGCCTCCCTGGCTCCCTGGGCCGGCGCCCTCCGCTGGCGGGGACGGTGCCTGAACTCATGCTCCCTGCGTCCGTAAGTTCTCGCTGTCCCGCCGTGGCGTTTATCCGGAAGCAGCAGTAGGAACTGCAGCTGCAGCTCTACTCCAAGGAGAGGTTTTACTCGCTGCTGCTGAATTTGGAGGAGTACTGCTTTGAATAGCATACAGCTAATCATATTCAGAACAAAGGCAGTTCGAATGAAAAGAAAATCAGAGGTTCCTTAAAAATATGCTCCAAGTCAGTGATTTTTTAACCAGATGCAATATCCCAGCCCATTATTAAGATTCCTTTGAGAGATTGTATACAAATAGGAAAGCACGGAGAAAATGGAGCCAATAAACGCTTTGCAAAGGCAAAATCTGGGAGAATTTCATTCATTTTCAGTCAGGTACATTTCATTAAACGACATAACATTGTTGCACCATATAAAATAGAAAGGGGAAAATGGAGTATGTCTTTGAATTGGATGTTTCAGGAAAAAGTGGAAGATGTTGCGGAGACCTTGCTTCAGCTCCACACAGCGTCCTGCCTTGACAGACTGCGGGATCAAATCGCCAAGACGGCTGCTATTCTGCAGTCATGTTTGGCTAGGACGTCGTTTGAGAAAACCAGATGCCAAAGTGTTTCTGAAAAGCTGCACAAGGAATGTAAAACAGAAGTAGTGACACCTGTGGTGACCAGCCCTGTGCACGTGTGCATCACGGACACAAACCTGTATTTCCAGCCTCTCAATGGGCACCCAAAATTTGTGGTCCAGAAAACACTCTGGGCGGGATATCTGCCATATTTACAAAAGGAGGCATGGCCTTATGCCTTTGGGCTTGGAAGTATTTTGCAGAGAAAATGATCTGTTTCGACAACTATTTAAAGTTCTATGGACCTCAAGACAGCGATGACCTCTATTATTGTATTGTCACATATCTAGAGCACCATGTGGCCAAGCACACTGCAGAGAGCTACATGCTACAGCAGCTAACTACTCCACCTCAACAACCTGGCAGACAGGAGCCGCAACAACCGCCCCCAGGACCCTGAGTTTCCAAAGATAATAAATAACTGTTACAGTTCTGCACCAGACTTGTCAAATCCAGGAACCTTCTGGGATCTTAGTAAGCCAGTCAGGGCCCTAAATAAGGAATGGCTGGAGAGGCTGCTGACATGCTACAGGAAACGCCAGAGCCAAAATTCATGTATGGAAGTCACTTCTCTTCTCCAGGTTATGTGGTGTTTTATCTTGTTAGGATTGCACCAGAGTATATGCTGTGTTTACAGAATGGAAGATTTGATAATGCAGACAGAATGTTCAACAGTATTGCAGAAACTTGGAAAAACTGGACAGTGTCACAGATTTTTAAGAGTTGATTCCTGAATTCTGTGGTGATGATGTCAGCATTTTAGTCAATAGCTTGAAATTGGATTTGGGAAAGAGACAAGGAGGGAAAATGGTTGATGGTGTAGAGCTTCCCCCTTGGCCATCAAGTCCTGAGGAATTTCTCCAGAAGAGCAAAGATGTGTTGGAAAGCAATTACATGCCAGAGCATCTTCATGGGTGGATTGATCTAATATTTGGCTACAAGCAAAAAAGGAGTGATGCTGTTGGGGTCCATAATGTGTTTCATCCCCTGAGCTATGAAGGAGGCGTAGACTTGAACAGCATCAAGAATCCTGATGAGAAACTAGCCATGCTGACCCAAATCTTGGAATTTAGGCAGACACTGAAGCAGCTGCTTGTGACCCACAAGGATCGCCACAAGTTTAAAAGTTTTTCCCAATCTAACAACACTGAAAAGAGAAATTGACAGTACCACAATAATAGTAGCAGACTTCAACCAACCACTCTCAGTAAAAGACAGAACAACTAAAAAGAAACTCAGCAAAGATACCGAAGACCTAAAAGGCACAATCAGCCAACTTGACCTCATA
>NW_004443974.1:838125-890521 GCF_000243295.1 Trichechus manatus latirostris
TGTTTACCATTGTCATAGAGCAACATGTGTACTGACTGTTTAATGAGAAACTATTTTGTTCTGTAAACCTTCATCTAAAGTGAGAATAGCAGCACAGTTGGAAGAGCGTAGTCGATGTCACTGAACTGTGCATGTAGAAATTTTTGAAATGGTGTATCTTTGGCTATGTATATTTTCACCAAAAAAATAAAAAAGGTCTAGAAGGGAGAGGGTTGACATGTCGTGGCATTGTTAACCAATGTCGTAAAACAGTATGTGTACTACAATTTAATGAGAAACTATTTGTTCTGTAAACCTTCACCTGAAGTACAATAAAAAAAAAAAGTTTGTCCCAAACCTCCAGTCACAATGTGTCCATGGCAGATTCCCCAGTGTCTCCTGGTGAAGAACCCTTTGAAGACCTGACCGAAGAAAGCAAAACCTTTGCCTGGACGAACATCACCAAGCTACACAAGCACTATTAAGATCCACAAAGAGGCAGTGACTGGACTAGCAGTCTCTTGCAATGGCTCTTCAATCCTCACCACATCCCAAGATTCCACCTTGAAGATGATTTCTAAAGAATCTAAAATGCTACAATGAAGTATATCATTTTTGAATATTGCTTTTTCATCTTGTATACTTTGACCTGGAGATGCCACTGTCATAAATTCTTCATGGGATAATAAGGTCTATTTTTATTCCATAGCTTTTGGAAGACACCAGGACACATGAATGAGACATGATGATGCTGTTAGTAAGAACTGTTGGCATGACAACAGGCTCTATTCTGCATCGTGGGACTCTACAGTAAACGTGTGGTCTGGCATTCCTGCAGAGATGCCAAGGACAAAAGACACCACTTTCACTTGCTTGCTGAGCTGGAGCATGATGTCAGTGCAGATACAAGCAGTTTAAATGCTGTGAGCACACTGTTGGTTTCAGGCACCAAAGAAGGCACAGTGAGTTTATGAGGACCTCACTACTGCCACCATGTTGCACCAGATACTATGCCATTCAGGGATTGTGTGCCCAGATAGCCACCACGTCCTCAGCACGGGAGAAGATGGCTGTCTTAACGTCATAGATACGAAGAGTGGAATGCTCATCTTGTCTCTTACTTCAGAAGAGCCGCAGAAGTGCTTTATCTGGGAAGGAAATTCAGTTTTATCTGGAAGTCAGTCTTGTGAACTGCTGGTATGGGACCTCCTTGGAGCAAAAATCAGTGAGAGAATTCAGGGCCACACAGGTGCTGTGACCTGTATATGGACGAAGAGCAGTGCAAAAGCAGCAGCAGCCTGGAAGGGAATGACAGATAAATTATGTTCTGTAAATTGCAGTAGTAATTGCCTTTTCCTGTCCTGGATAAGTTGAATTCTATTTAATGTATTTTTAAACCAAACTTTTAAATGAACTGGAAGATGTGCAATTATAGTAATTAGAAGTTTTACCACATGGAAAATTTGTGGTTTTAAACTTTCTAAATCATGACTTCACAGAAAGTCATTAGTTGCCATCTTCTGAGGCAGGTAAAGATAAGGCAGTATTTGGGAGAAAACATTACATTGATTTGGAAGGCAGATGATCATCTCAGTAGGATGATGGTTAGAAGACAGCTTTGGGTGACAATAGCTAAGAGAGACTAAACTGGGCTGGGGACACCTATCACAAAGCACTGAACAGTTTAGAATTTTCCAAGAAAATGTGCAGCACTGTCTGCTACTTCTGAGTCTTCCTATTTTGTCTTCCTACTCTACCACAATTGCTACCCATGGGTTTTTGGGTGTGTTTTCAGGAAGTGTTTAATTTCTATGATCTGTTGTACCCAGATTCTAAGAACCTATTCTTGTAATAGTAAATTTACTGTGTTTAGGAATGGTTTGTATTTCATGATAGCTATTACATGCTCATCTTTTCTACAATATTAAAATTATTTTTATGTAACAACAACAAAAAATGGATAGCTGACATCATTGGAGCACTTCCTACAGCTGCTCCCTTGTGGTGGTACTGGCAAAGCACTGTGTGTGACACTTGCCTGTGCGTGGGGACCAACCACTCACAATGTGGGAATCTGAGTGTTGGCTCCGGGTGCATGTGTACAGCATGCTCAACATTTTCCCACACAATGTGGGAATCCCTTCAGAGCGAGTCCCCCAGCTTCAGATGTCGGCATGAATCATCCTCACTTCTCAGCTCCACCATAGTCCCAAGAGATCATGCTGTTAGCCAGTGTTACTGCAACACAGAAGGTGCAGGCGGGAGCTTCCAGTCACACTAACAGCATTGTCCTCTGTTCAGCTTGAATTGTGGGACTTCGAAGAAGACCCAATTTGGCAAGTAGTAACTCTGGCATTCTGCCCCTTTTTGGAAGGAAGAGCCTATCACCTGGTAATAAAACACTCTTTTAATACATGGGGCTGATGTTATGGGAGCCTGCTCCCTCCTGCATCAGAGCATGGCAGGTGTATTTTCTGGGCCATGCTGAAAGACAGGCCTCCAGGATCGCTGTTACTTCCTTCACAGCGGTCACTACACCAGGAGAGCTGGCCATGTGGCACAGGCAGCTTTCCCTGACTAGTGATTTACTGCACGCTCTGACCAGGCCTTCACGGAGGGAAGAACGAAATTACTCAGTTAACTTCCTCCATTCAGGCCACTTTCTTTCAGCTTTCTAAAATGGTAGCTACTCTGACTTAAGGCCTCCCCAGGATGACCTAGTACGATCATTATCTCACACCTCACTCTGCTTTGTCTTCTGCTGTTAAAATGTTGATTTTCAGAATTAAGAGCAAATGAGGGAAAAACATATGTACATATAAAAGTATATATACATATATAAAACCAAAACAACCCAAACCCACTACTGTCAAGATTCCAACTCATAGCGATCCTATAGAACAGAGCAGAACTGCCTCATAGGGTTTCCAAGGCTGTAAATCGTTATGGAAGCTGACTACCACATCTTTCTCCTGCAGAATGGCGGGCGGGTTCAAAGAGCTGACCTTTTGGTTAGCAGCTGAGTGCTTAAACCACTGTGCAACAGGGGCTCCTATACACATACACACACCATATTTTTACACAAAATAACACGCGCCTTTTATGTTTGCCAATTGCTCCTTTCCCCTCATGGTATTTTCATAAGTGCAGCTATGCCAACTTTTTTTTTTTTTAACACGTTTGAGCCCCTTGTTGCAGCCACTGTGTCAATCTATCTCATTGAGGATCTTCCACTTTTTTGCTGACCCTCTACTTTTTTTTTAAGTATGTGTTTTTAAGTGCCATCCAGTAGTTCTGACTCACAGCAACCCTATGTACAACAGAATGAAACACTGCCCAGTCCTGCACCATCCTCACAATCCTTGTTATGCTTGAGCCCATTGTTGCAGCCACTGTGTCAATCCATCTCATTGAGGGTCTTCCTCTTTTTTGATGACCCTCTACTTTACCAAGCATGATGTCCTTCTCCAGGGACTGGTCCTTCCTGATAACATGTCCAAACTATGTGAGATGTAGTCTCGCCATCCTTACTTCTAAAGAGCATTCTAGTTGTACTTGTTCCAAGACAGATTTGTTCGTTCTTTTGGCAGTCTATGGTATATTCAGTATTAGAACATACAGGTAAATAGCAAAGCATGCCCAAGTCAAAACCAGACCCTTGGCCCTTATCATCCAGTGGTGGACCTGCAGCGCACATGTCTCCACACTTTACACAGCCACCGTGTCCACCTGGTAGCGAATGCTTGTGAGACACGAGGAGTGTTGTGGGGAGGTGTTCCAGCTCTGAGCCTGGCCTGGTGCCTGCTGTCTACAGCTGACAGGCCATCAGGAAAGCACCAAAGTAACACTTCAGGAAGGTGGAGCAGAAGTGACAAAAGGGGCTGCTTAGGGAGCTGGCCTGTTTTCTTCATGACTCAGCCGCAAGCAATCTGTGCACTGTCTCCTGCTAAGATTCAGAACCTGAATCTACTCATGGTAGTTAAGTTTTTTTGTTTGTATGTGTGTGGGTTTTTTTACCCCTTGCAAAGTTACTGCTTGAGAAATTTCTTCAAATTCTACTTTAAACCATCTTCTTGTAATGCATCTAATTCTTAAAAGCTAGAATAAATCTTCCCAGGAGAAAGGACAGGCATAATGGAAAGAGTACTGACCTGAGAATCACGTCCTAGTTCTAATTAATTGCCCACCTCTGGCCTCCCCACTGCTGTCTCTGAACCCAGTCTCTCCTCTGTGAGGTGAGGGGTTGGTCTAGGAAAACTGCACAAAGCTCCAGATTTCTCACTGCATGGCTTCTGTAGCATCTGCCATGCATCCACCTGGGGAGCTTGTTAAAAATACAAATTCCAGAAGTTTTTAGCAGACTTAATGGGTCAGTCTTGAGGGCAGACCCTGGTGCGTATATTTTTAAAAAGCTTTCCTAGCAAGTTTTATGCACACTAAGTTTTGAGGACCACTGCTCCACAAATAAGAATTGAGGCTCTTTGAAAGTATTCCCTCATGCCCTAAAACCCCATTGCCGTTGAGTTGATTCTGACTCATAGTGACTATATAGGACAGAGTAGAATTGCACCATAAGGTTTCCAAGGAGCAGCTACAGGATTTGAACTGCCGACATTATGGTTAGCAGCCCAGCTCTTAACCACTGCGCAACCAGAGCTCCCCACGTGCCCTGGTGTTCACTTTATTCTTCAGACTAGCTCCAGGTCCAATCCCTACCCTACATCCTAAAACTTCTGGTAGGATGTGCCATTCCTATGTCAGGGAGACATCCTTCTGGCCAAAAGGAGAATTATCAGTCCTCCTTAGTTGTAAATAATTATACAAGGTGTTAACAGACTGACTAATGCCCGACCTTCTGGTTTTAGCCAGAAATATTTAAAAAAAGAATTACCTTTCATGGAAAATAAGGACAATGGTCCAAAGGTCTCATGTCAGGAAAAAATACTTTGAACTATTCTTTGGAATGGTATTTTCAGAGCTTCCTTGCACTGAGTAGGGGGCCACACTCCCCATTGGCGCTCTCTGGCTGAGAGAGCTGGGCTCTGCTTAGTGGCTCTTGATGAAGGTCAGGGGGTGCAAACAGCCCTGCCAGTGAAAGAGAAATGGCATCATCTGGGAGACACACCCCAGAGTGTGCCCGTGCAGACCCAGAATTCTGCTACCATCACGTCACACTGCCCCCTGGGCTCTCTGATCCTGTGCCTCCATTTCCCTATAGGGAAGAAGACTGGCCACACCCAGACAAAGGAAGCCTTTCATATTCATATGATGTGGTTATCTTCCACGGACAGCCAGATCTCTACTTAGGTGGAATTACTAGAAATCTTTTCATTTATTTTTTTTTAAGGGATATTTATTTATTTATTTATTGTACTTTAGATGAAAGTTTACAGAACAAATAGTTTCTCAGTAAACAGTACACATATTGTTTTATGACGATGGTTAACAACCCCACAACATGTCAACAATGTCCCTGCTCAACTTTAGGTTCCCTATCACCAGCTTTCCTGTTCCCTCTTGCCTTCTAGTTCTTGTCCCTCTACTGTTGTGCCCCATTAGCTTCGTTTTGTTTTATAGGGCTGTCTAATCTTCTGCTGAATGGTGAACCTTGGGAGTGACTTCACTACTGTGCTAAAAGGGTGTCCAGGGGCCATACTCTCGGGGTTTCTCCAGTCTCTGTCAGGCCAGTAAATCTGGTATTTTTTTGTGAGTTAGAATTTTGTTCTACATTTTAGAAATCTTTTTCAATTTTTTTCTAAAAGTAAGGACATTTTTCTGGAAGGTTGAGCAGCCCTGGGAGAAACTCCTCTTTGGGGAGAAGGGGCATCAACCCAGGCTCTGTGCAAGGCCCTGTGCAAGCCCGCGTTTTTCCCTTCTCTGCTGAGTCACTGGACAGAGAGGCTGGGGCCTGTTCAGCCCTGACCTACCTCTGTTCAGTCGGCTCAATAAGCATTGTGCAGAACCAGTCTGAAAACCTGGCTTCTGGGCCAGGTGGACCCTCCTGGTGATCATGCCCTGTGTGACACCCCTCACCTTGAGTGTGGGCAGGTCCTGTGACTTGCTTCAAACCATCAGAATATAGCAAAGGAGATGGGCTGCCACTTCTGTAATCACATTACTTTTATAAAACTCTACATGCTGGCAGACTCTTAACGATACTCCTTGTGGGCTTAGGGAAGTAAGCGACTTCACTGGAAAGCCCATAGGGCAAGGAACTGCGGGTAGCCTCCAGGAGCTGAGGGAGGCCTCTGGCCGACAGTCAGCAAAACACAGGCGCTGTCAGTCCCACACTAGGCTGCCAGCAGCCAGGCGAGCAGGGCCACATCCCCTTTCCTGGAACCTCCGGATGAGAACCCAGCCTGGCCGGCTCCGGGGCCGGGCCGCAGCCCTGGGAGACTCGGTAAAGCCACGCCCAGATTCCTGATCCACAGACACTGAGATCTTAAACCTGGGCTGCGTTAAGCCTCTAAGTCTGTGGTACCTTGTTACACGGCAGAGAAAACCTGCACCTCCTCTGTCTTTAAAGTGGAGGTGCCTGTTTGCTCATTTATCATTTTTTGGTTTTGTTTTTTTTAATTCACTAACTTAGGTTGGCCACCTGATTCATGAAAGGCAACTTGGTTTGAAGTGTCCATTACAGACAAAATGCCTGATTCGTGGAGCTCAGATTTGCCCATGTGCCTGATAGAGAAGAACTGTTGTGAGGACCCACAAGGTCTACAGCGAAAGAAGAGGCAAGCCTTCCCAACCACAAGGGAGTGGACAGGGCCTTAGAGAGAATCAGCAAGGACAGTTGAATCTGATTTTTTAAAGGAGGCTGGAGTCAGGGGATATACAAAATAAAGTCTTATGTTTTTCCAGTCTCTGCCTCCAATCACAGTCTGTTGCAGAGGTTGGCAAAACTACCACCTGTAGGCCCAATCTGGCCAAATGCCTATTCTTCTAAATAAAGTTACACAGCCATGCCCATTGACTTACACATTGCCTGCAACTGCTTTCTCCCTTCACAAGCAGAGCTGAGTGTTCCAACAGACACAAAGCCTAAATTGTGTACAATCTGGATTTTGTGGAAACAGTTTGCTGACCCTGCTCTATTGAACCTCCCTATACTATCTCTTCCCAAAATCTAGGGCAGATTTCACAACTTTCTGGTCTCTTCCAGTTAGTAAGTTCCAGTTCAACTTGAAACTTCAATGTTGGCCTCAGTTTAAATCTCCCCTCTGCCTCCTGCCACAGGACAGGCTTGAGGGGACCCTGGCTTCTTGGAGTGGAGGGAAGAGGGCTGCTATTGCTCTGAGAGGCCTCCTCCTTCTCTCTTTTCAAGACTATCTCCTTCAGGTGCAATGAGGGGTCTGAAGGAACAGCATGAGGGTCTTTCATTCAGCTGCCTGTGCCTCTCTGCCTCTCAGACTGGTGCTGACCAGTTTCCATGGTAGTTCTGTGTCTGGCTCCCAGATGCTGCCTCTCTGGCAGGGTGCATGGGGCTGACTGGGAGGAGCCTGTGTGGCACCCCTACACGATTCCCTGACATGGGTGCTCCTGCTGCAGTGCCACCTCCCTGCCTCAGCTCCAACCACCAGAGATTCTGGCCTCCAGCTGCTCCTTGGTTCAAGCCCAGCCACCATCCCCAGTGTCCATTTGGGACATATGATTGCTCCCCCATCCCACCCCTACCCTCATCTCTCCCCTGCTCGGACAGGCAGAGCCCTGGTGGAAGCTGGCATCTCACCAAGGAGTGGAGGGGTTGTCTTGGCCAGATGCCCAGTTCCCACCAGTGATTTTCCCAGCATAGTCTCCTCTTCCCTGCTCTATTTAGGAGGGGGAGAAGGTGTTACAGGAAGTAAGAAAGAACCTCTATCACAAATGTCACCTTTCCCTATGACCTATGACCCCAATGATGACCACTCTCTCATCTGTCTCTACTCTAACTCTCCCCAATCATTTTGTATCCACTAAGAAGGGGAGAAAAGTGTAGGGAGGTGGTGGTAGAAGGAGTGGTTCTGCCCCTGGTGGTAACACCAGCAGAATGTGTCTGAGCTCTATAGGTGCTTTGTTCTACTTAGATTGTGGTAGTTAATTAAGGGGCCTCAGTGACAATTCAATAGCTTACTACTGGGAGGTCAAAGGAGAAGCACATTTGATTCACTGCAGCAAGCATCCACATAACACAGAGGTGTAACAGATAGAAAGATTTGGGGATTGAATCAAAGAAAATCTTATCACACAGGAGCTCAGACCCATTAACAATTTAGATAACACTAGAGCAATGTCTCTTAGCAGCAGCACTATTGACAATTTAGGCTGGATAATTATCGGTTGCGGGGAGCAGCTATCCTGTGCATTGTCGGATGTTTAGCAGCAACCCTGGCCTCTACTCACTAGATGCCAGTAGCAGCCGCTACCCCCTGCCCCAGCTGTGACAACAAAATTGTCTCCAGACATTACCAAACATACTGGGGTGAAGGGTAAAGGGCAATGATTGAGAAACTTGGTGACTGAGGGACTGGTCAACCAGCCACTTCAATTGCCTTATGTTGAGAGAAGAAAGATCATCGGCCTTTTTACTTTTTATCTTTACTTTAAAGGATACTTTCATATAGTGAAACTCAAATTTTAAACGTGAAAAATTACTCTGAAAACTGCTACCTTAGCAGAATGGTGGATATATAGATATATAAATAATGTCACTTTAACTCTGTTTCTGTGGGTTTATATGTCACTTCTTCTTGCAGAAGCTAATTTACACAACTGGAATTCTGACCAAAACATCATCTGATATGGAAGGGAAGGGAAACCCTGTGCTAGTCGATTTTACATATGTTGTTCCACTTATTCCTGAGAGATAAGTATTGCTTTCTTCTCAGAACAGTGAAACAAGACTCAGAGATATTAAGTTACTTAAGCCCAAGGCCCCTCCGGTAGTGATTAGAAATAGAACTCAGTAAGTCTGAGGGTAAAGTTCAGGCAGCCCAATGTCACAATCTTACCTTTCTCATCCTCATAGACATAGGTTTTCAAGATGATGCCTATGGCCCTCTAGCCCAAGGACCCTTGGCAGTGGGTCTTCTAGCTCATCATTGACTCTCCCTGGCTATTTGTAATCATTCAAGAAGGTTATGTAACTATTTCTAACTGTCACTCACTACAGAACTTAAGAACAACAGAGCTGCCTCTATGAATTGGGAGGGTCAATCCAGATGACCTCCGTGGACCCACCCAGCTCTAACACTCCACATGTGATTCGCCTCAATTTTAGAATTTTACAGGACTTGGCCATTGTTGCTGATGTCTTGTTTTTTTAGGTGGGGAGTGGGAAGGGGGACTCTTTTTTTATTTTTTAAATTTCTCATATAAAAATTTATACACATATTATTTTGTGACATTAGTTGCAATCCCCACAATGTGACAGCACACTTCCTCTTTCCACATGAGTTCCCTGTGTCCATTCGACCAGTTCCTATCCCTTCCTGCCTTCTTATCCTGCCTCCAGACAGGAGTCCCCCTTTGGTCTCATGTATCTCATTGAACTAAGAAGCACACTCCTCATGTGTATTTTTTTTTTTTTTTTTAATATCCTGTCTCTTTGTCTGAAGACTGGGCTTTGGGAATGGTTTTAGTTCTGTGTTAACAGAGCATCCAAGGGCTATAGTTTCTAGGCTCCTCCAGTATCTGTCAGACCATTAAGTCTAGTCTGTTTACTAAAACTTGGGTTATGCTTCATACTTTACTCACACTCTGTCCAGTACTCTCTGTTGTGTTCTCTGTCAGGGCAGTCATTGGCGGTAGCCAGGCACCATCTAGTTCTTCTGGTCTCAGGCTGGTGAAGTCTCTGGTTCATGTTGCCCTTTAGTTTCTTGGGCTAATATTTTCCTTGTGTCTTTGATTTTCTTCATTCTCCTTTGCTCCAAGTGGGATGGGACTAACTGATGCATCTTAGATGGCCACTCACAAGCTTTTCAGACCCCAGATGCCACTCACCAAAGTGGGATGCAGAACATTTTCTTAATAAACTTTGTTATGCCAAATGAGCTAGATGTCCCCTGAAACTATGGTCCCTAGGCCCCAGCTTGGGTTTTTTGTTTGTTTGTTTGGGGTTTTTGCTGTTGCTGTTGTTGTTGATTTTTACATTGTTACCTGTTTCTTCAATTGAGATTGTAATTCTTACCCTACCACATCCTAATTCACTTAATCATGGCTATTGGCAGTTCCGTGAGATGACCTGCTCATATCTATGTTCCCATCTTTTCGACCAGCTATCATGCACCTCTTCATAGAATAATGCAATGATTCATGCTAAGTAGGCAAGGCCCTGCACAAGGAGGCAATCATCCTATAAATTTTCAATATGCTTACTTGTGACTACAAGAATAAAGTGAAAAGAGATGAGAAAAGAGAGAGCAGAGTTCTTAAATCTGTTTGTTTGTCTTCAAAAAACAAAGAAAGAACCAAAATGGAATGGGCCCTGTTTTCAGACTGGTTCTGCCCAATATGTTAAACGGATAAAAATGAAATTGCTTCAGGTTCAACTTTTTGGGTGAGGGCCTGACCATCCCTGGATCTCTTGTATGCCCTTTGAAATTCTGAAAACTTTCTGCAGATGCCCTAGGGCTTCAGCAGATATAGTTTAAAAATAGTGTCCTGCTAGAAGCAGTCCTGGGATGGCCAATAAGGACTTCCAAAAAATCCACTCCTGCATGAAAGTAACAATAATATTGGAAAAATATACTTTTTCAGAACTGTAGAAATTAATCAAAACTGGAAACAATCCAAGGAAGATTTATTTAAATAAAATAGATGAATCTCAATAAGAATAGCTGTGTGGCATTTTAATTTGCCCTAATCCAGTCCCCTTTGTATTAGTTTCTATTGTTGCTGAAACAAATTGATATAAATTTAGCAGCTTAAAACAACACAAATTTATTATCTTATACTTCTGTAGACCAGAAGTCTGACTTGGGTCTCACTGAATTAAAATCAAGGTGATGACAAGATTGTGTTTCTTTCTGGAGGCTCTAGGAAAGGATCTATTTTCTTCCCTTTCTAAGCTTCTTTAGCTGTCCTTATTCCTTAACTAATGGACTCCTTTCACCTTTCTATCCCTATAGCCAGCAATGGAAAGTTGAGTCCTTCTCACATTGCATCACTCCAACTTTCTCCTCTGCTTCTCTCTTCTACTTTTAAGGACTCTTCTGATTACACTGATGCTTCCCAGAAAATCCAGGATAGTCTCCCTATCTTAAAGTCACCTGATTAACAAACTTAATTTCATCTACAAACTTAAATTCCCTTTGTTGTGCAATATAATATACTCACAGGTTTTGGGGATTATGGTGTGGACAATTTTTTAGCAGGGGGCACATTATTCTGCCTACCACATCCCTTTCCACAGCTCCTCAGTTCCACATCTGATCATGAAACTTAAACTTAAAAGAATGAAGAAAAAAAAACAGCTTCAGAAAATTGTGGGATGCTATCAAGTATACTAAAATATGCATAATGTGAATCCCAGAAGAAGGGAGAGAGAAACTGTCATAAAGAATAGTGAGGAAATGATTGCTGAAAACTTCCCAAAGTTGATGAAAATATAGATCTACATATCCAAGAGGTTCAACTAACTCCAAACAAGATAAACTCAAAGAAATACACACCTAGACACATCATTAGTAAACTGTCAAAAGCCAAAGACATAGAGATAATCTTGAAGGCACCAAGATAAAAACAACTTATCATATGAGTACAAAGTATTTTCAATAACAGTAACATATAATATCTCATCAGAAAACATGCAGTCCATAAAGCAAGAGAATGAAATATTCAAAGTTCTGAAAGAAAAGGAGTATCAACCAAGAATTCTATACCCAGCAAAATCATCCTTCAAAAATGATGGAAAAAGGAAGAAGTCTAGGAACATGGCACTATAGACAGAAGCACCATGCCGTCCCTCCACAGCAAAGACAAACATCAATCCTGGAACCCTAAGCATCAAATGAAGAGATAAAGAATTCATTCAAGCACCGAATGGTATAAGAAACTCACAGAGAACAGAGAGCAAGGAGAGTTAAGAGCAGAGGTTCCCTATCAGCTAATGCAGCAAGGATCCACCATCTTTGGACTTCTGCCAGAGATCAGCAGACAGGGAGTATGGGAAAGCAGATTCATGGAGCTCCTAGCAGGAGACAGAGCACAAGGTAACCAGTGAGACATGCTTTCCCACCCTCTACCTTGCCTCCTCCTGGCTGGCCGGTCTGCTGCTTCCCAGCAGGTGGATTCCCAGCTTCCCGGAGGGCCAATTCTCTGCTTCCCAGTGGACAGATTCCCAGCTTCCTGGAAAGCCGATTCACAGCTCCCTAGTGGGCCGTGACCACAGCATGGGAGGTGTTGGTTCTGTGTGGAAGGGCCGGCTTCTTCAGTGCCATTTCTCTGTTACTAGTATTGGTTTTTTCAGCCTCTTTTTGTTTCTTCCCTGCCTCTCACCTCCTCCCCTTCCTTCCTCTCAAACACCTGACTCCGTGTGCGGTCTTTGCTTCTTGATACACTGTGAAGCACTGCTTAGGTGGGGAATTGCTTCCCCGATCTGTTTCCCCAATACGAGCAGCCATGGTGGTGGGATCCCTGGGGATTTTTCTTTCTTTCTTTCTTTTTTTATGTTTTCTCTTTCTTTTTTCCTTTTATTTTTCTTCATTTTTTGGTTTCTCATCTCTTTCTGCTTACCTTCTTTTACTGTCTCCTGAATACCTGGTGCTGTGTATCATCTCCACCCCATACCCTATGCTATACTGCAAGGCTTGTGAGCTGCTACCTGTTCTGTGCAACCACGCCAGTGAGATCCCTGGGGGCATTTTTATTTTTGTTTAATTTTTTATTTATTTTTTTTTAATTTTTAAATTAATTATTTTTTTTCCTTTTTGTGTTTCTCCATTCCTCGGTTTCTTGTCTCTCCACTCCAATGACAAGCTTCCTCCGCATTTTTTTCTCCTATTTCTCTCTCCTCTCTTCTTTTCCATACCCAACCCAACACATCACAAACTCCTCCTCCCCCTACCTCCTGCCTAGCTGCACTATGTGCTGAACATTACACTCCCAAGCAGCACAGGCATGACCTACTGGAACCTTCCCTGCACTGACCACTGGCTCATCTTGTCAGCACAAGAATGTGCCAAAAATAACCCATCCCAGCCCCTCCCCTTCAGCTGGACATGCCTTGCTACACCATAGCTGAGTGACTGACCCTGCCTATTGGACAAGGAGGTGAAAAATATCGTGTCTACAGACAACTAAACAGCAAAGAACACACAGCACACCTGCTCAGACATAACCAAATAAAACAAAAAAAGGAGGATGAAACAAACAAATCTACAATCAGTAAATGAAGAAAATAGCTACTGAATGTCCCGAAGACAGCAGACAATATCAAAACATATTAAAAAAGCAAGACAAGATGATTCCAGTAGGCATCCAAAATAAAACACCAGATGACTTTCCAATAGAAGAAAAGGCACTAAAGCTACCTGATAGGGAATTCAAATCTCTAATACTCAGAGCTATCCAAGAGTTGAAGCAAAAAGCAGGCAAAAATGAGGAAAAAAAGACAAATTCACGGAAAAGGCAGCCAAATTCATGGAAAATACAGACAAAAAAAATGGAAGAATTCAGGAAAATAATACAGGAACAAAATGCCAAAGTCACTGCACAACTACAAATCATACAAAAACAACAATTAGAAATCCAAAAGATAAACAACAAAATTTCAGAAATGGACAGTGTCGTAGCAGGGCTGAGAAGCAGGTTTGAAATGATGGAAGACAGGATCGGCGAAATCGAACACAAACACTTGGATACAACTCTGAGGAAAAATCAGAAAAAAGAATGAAGAAAAGTGAAGAAACCCTGAGAATTATGAGGGAGACAATCAAAAGCAAAAATTTGTGAGTGATCGGAGTTCCAGAACAGGGGGAGAAAACAGAAAACACAGAGAGGATCATTGAAGAATTGCTGGCAGAAAACTTCCCTAATTTCATGAAAGATGAAAAGCTGACCATCCAAGAACCCCAATGGACCCCATATAGGACAGACCACAAAGGAAAATCACCAAGGCATATCATAATCACACTCACTAAAACCAAAGACAGAGAAAGAATACTGAGACCAGCTTGAGAAAAACAAAAAGTCACTTACAAAGGGGAAACAATAAGACAAAGCTCTGATTACTCAGCAGAAACCATGCAGGCAAGAAGGCAATGGGATAACCTATATAAAACCATGAAAGAAAAAAATTGCCAACCAAAAATAATATATCCTGCAAAACTCTTGTTCAGATGTGATGGTGAAATTAGGACATTTCCAGATAAATAGAAAATAAAGGAATATGTAAAAACCAAACCAAACTTACAAGAATTATTAAAGGGAGTCCTTCGGTTTGAGAACAAACAACATTAGATTACAGCCTGAATCTAGGACACAAGATGGCACCAGCCAGATACCACCCTAGGAAATGAACTCTCAAGGTCTATGCAAAACCAGAAGATTTACGACAAGGAACCAGAGAGGTTAATCTGCAAATGACAACAGTGTCAGAACAATAAAAGAGGGAATAAACAGTGTAGGTATACAACCTTCTAACAGAGAGGAAGGCTAGGCAATACCAAGTAATAATACACTGATTCAAACTTAGGAAGATAAGGGTAAATTTCAAGATAACCACAAAGAAAGTTAACAAACCTATTCATCAAAATAAAGAAGAAAAACGTAAAGTCTCAGTAAAAAGAAAATCTACAAAAACAAAAGAAATGAAAAAAAATCCACAAACAAAAGGAATTCAGCACAGGAGAGCAAGAGGAACAAACAAATCGTCAGCACCACACCAAAAAAGCACTACCAAATGACAATAAACTCAAACATATCAATAATTACACTGAATGTAAATGGACTCAATGCACCCCTAAAGAGACAGAGAGTGACAGAATGGATAAAAAAATAGGATCCATCAATATGCTATCTACAAGAGACACACCTTAGAAACAAAGACATAAATTTATTAAAAATCAAAGGATGGAAAAAAATATATCAAACAAACAGCTACCAAAAAAGAGCAGGAGTGGCAATACTAATCTCAGATAAAATAGACTTTAAAACAAAATCCACCGTAAAAGACAAAGAAGGGCACTACATCATGATTAAAGGGACGATCCAGCATGGACATAACCATAAGAAATATCTACACACCCAATGTCAGGGCTCTGAAATACATAAAACAAACTTTAATAGTACTGAAAAGAGAAATTGACAGTTCCACCATAACAGTAGGAGACTTCAACATACCACTCTTGGTAAAGGACAGAACGTGTAGAAAGAAACTCAGCAAACATACAGAGGATCTAAAGGCCACTATCAGCCAACTTGAACTCATAGACATATATAGAACACTCCACCCAACAGCTACAAAGTATGCATTATTTTCCAATGCACATGGAACATTCTCCAGAATAGACCACATCTTAGGCCACAAAGCAACCCTCAACAAAATCCAAAACATTGAGATAATGCAAAGTATCTTCTCTGATCACAACACCATCAAAGTAGAAATTAACAACAGAAAAATCAAGGAAAAAAAATAATTACATGGAAACTAAATAACACCCTGCTTACAAACCACTGGTAATAGAAGAAATCAAAGATGGAATAAAAAAATTCTTAGAATCAAATGAGAATGAAAATACATCATACCAAAACTTTTGGGACACAGCAAAGGCAGTGATCAGAGGTCAATTTATAACAATAGATGCACACATAAGAAAAGAAAGGGACAAAATCAAAACATTAGCTACACAACTCGAACAAACAGAAAGAGAATAGCAAAACAAGACTACAGCCACCAGAAGAAAGGAAATAATAAAGATCAGAGCAGAAATAAATGAAACGGGGAATAAAAAACAATAGAAAGAATCAACAAAACCAAAAGTTGGTTCTTTGAAAGGATCCACAAAATCAACAAACCACTGGCCAAACTGAGAAAAACAAAACAGGAGAGGATGCAAATAACCCAAATAAGAAATGAAATGGGGGATATTACAACAGACCCAACTGAAATAAAAAGGATCATAACAGAATATCATGAAAAACTACACTCTGACAAATTTGAAAACAGAAGAAATGGACAAATTTCTAGAAACACACTAGCTACCCAAACTATCACAAATTGATGTTGAAAATATCAACAGACATATAACAAGAGAAGATATTGAAAAAGTAATCAAAAAAACTCACAATAATAAAAAGCCCTGGCCCAGATGGCTTCACTGGAGAATTCTACCAAACATTCAGAGAACAGCTTACATCAGTACTCCTCAAACTATTTCAGAACATAGAGAAGGAAGGAATACTTCCAAATTCATTCAATGAAGCCAGCATAACCCTGATACAAAAACCAGGCAAAGACACCACAAAAAAAAAGAAAATGACAGACCAATATCTCTCATAAATACAGATGCAAAAATTCTCAACAAAATTCTAGCCAATAAAATTCAGCATCGTATCAAAAAAATAATACACTATGACCAGGTAGCATTCATGCCAGGTAAGCAAGGATGGTCCAACATTAGAAAATCAATCAACCTAATCCACCATATAAATGAAGTAAAGGAAAAGAATCACATGACAATCTCAATTGATGCAGAAATAACAAAGTCCAAAGCCCATTCCTGATTAAAAAACTCTCAATAAAATAGGTATAGAAGGGAAATTCCTCAAAATAATAAAGGGCATCTATGCAAAACCAACAGCCAACATCATTCTAAATGGAGAGAAGCTGAAAACACATCCCTTGAGAACAGGAAGGAGACAAGGATGACCTTTATCACCACTCCTATTTAACACTGTGCTAGAAGTCCTACTGAAAGCAATAAGGCAAGAAAAAGAAATAAAGGCATACAAGTTGGTAATGAAGAAGTAAAACCATCCCTATTTGCAGATGATATGATACTATATATACAAAACACAAAAGACTCCACAAGAAAACTACTGGGACTAATAGAAAGATTCTGCACAGTAGCAGGATACAAGATAAACACACAAAAATCAGTTGGATTCCTATACACTGACAAGCAGAACAACAAAAAGGAAATCAGGAAAGCAATACCATTTATAATAACCCTAAAAAAATAAAATACTTGGGAATAAATCTAACCAGGGATGTAAAAGAACTATACAAAGAACATTACAAAACATTACTATAAGAAACAAAAAGAGATCTACATAAATGGAAAAACATACCATGCTCATAGATAGGTAGACTCAATGTTGTGAAAATGACAACTCTACCCAAAAGCAATCTACAAATACAATGCAATCCCAATCCAAATACCAAAAACTTTCTTTAAAGAGATGGAAAAAATAATCATTAACTTTATATGGAAAGAGAAGAGGCCCCGGATAAGTAAAGCACTATTAAAGAGGAAGAATAAAGTAGGAGGACTCACACTACCTGACCTTAGAACCTACTATACAGCTACTATAGTCAAAACAGCCTGGTACTGGTACAACAGCAGATACATTGACCAATGGAACAGAATCATGAACCCAGAAGTATATCCATCGATCTACAGTCACCTGATGTTTGACAAGGGCCCAAAGTCCATCAAATGGGGAAAATACAGTCTTTTTAACAAATGGTACTGGCAAAATTGGATGTCAATCTGCAAAAAAAGTGAAACACCATACATAAAATCTAATTCAAACTGGATCAAACACCTAAGTCTAAAACCAAAAACTATAAAGATCATAGAAGAAAAAATAGAATCAACTCTAGAGACTCTAATACATGGCATTAACAGGATACAAACCATAACTAACAACATACAAACTCCAGAAGATAAGCCAGATAACTGGGATCTTCTAAAAATTAAACACTTAAGCTCATTAAAAGACTTCACCAAAAGAGTAAAAAGAGAACCTACAGACTGGGGAAAAAAATTTTCGCTATTACAAACCTGACAGAGTTCTAACCTGGAAAATCTACAGGAAAAATCCAACACTTCTACAACAAAAAGACTAATAATCCTATTAAAAAATGGGCAAAGGAAATGAACAGACACTTCACCAAAGAAGACATTCAAGTGGCCAACAGACACATGAGGAAATGCTCGCGATCACTAGCCATTAGAGAAATGCAAATCAAAACCACAATGAGATACCAAATCAAAAAAACAGAAAATAACAAACGTTAGAGAGGCTGCAGGAGATCAGAACTCTTATGTGTTGCTGGTAGGAATGCAAAATGGTACAACCATTTTGGAAAAAGATATGGTGCTTCCTTAGAAAGCTAGAAATAGAAATACCACATGAGCCAGCAATCCCACTCCTAGGAATATATCCTAGAGAAATAACAGCCATCACACAAATAGACATATGAGCACATTTGCAGCATTGTTAACAATAGCAAAAAGATGGAAACAACCTAGATGCCCATCAACAGATGAATTGATAAACAAACTATGGTACATACATACAGTGGAATACTATGCAGTGATAAAGGACAATGATGAATCTGCGAAGCATCTCACAACATGGATGAAACTGGAGGACATTGCTCTGAGTGAAAAAAGTCAATCACAAAAGGACAAATATTGTATGAGACCACTACTATAAAAACTCATGAAAAATTTTACACACAAAAAGAAATGATCAGGAGGGGAGGGGATGGAAAAACACTAAATAGACAATAGGTAAGTGGTAACTATGGTGAAGGGTAAGACAGTACACGATACTGGGGAAGCCAGCACAACTTGTTCATGGTAAGGTCATGGAAGCTCCATGGACATATCCAAACTCCCTTAGGGACTGAATTGCTGGGCTGAGCGCTGTGGGGACCATGGTCTCAGGGAACATCTAGCTCAATTGACATAACATAGTTTATAAAGAGAATGTTCTACATTCTACTTTGGTGAATAGCGTCTGGGGTCTTAAAATCCTGTGAGCAGCCATCTAAGATACTCCACTGGTCTCACCCCTTCAGGAGCAAGGGAAAATGGGGAAAACTAAAGACACAAGGGAGAGATTAGTCTAAAGGACTGATAGACCACAACTACCGTGGCCTCCACCAGACTGAGTCCAGTACAACTAGATGGTGCCCGGCTACCACTACTGAATGCTCTGAGAGGGATCACAATAGAGGGTCCCGGACAGAGCAGGCAAAAAATACAGAACAAAATTCTAACTCAAAAAAAAAAAAAGACGAGACTTACTGGCCTGATGGAGACTGGAGAAACCCCGACAGTATGGTCCCCGGACACCCTTTTAGCCAGTAATGAAGTCACACCAGAGGCTCACCTTTTAGCCAAAGATTAGACAGACCCATAGGACAAAAGGAGACTAAAGGGGCACACCAGCCCGGGGGCAAGGACTAGAAGGCAGGAGGGGACAGGGAAGCTGGTAATAGGAAACTCAAGGTAGAGAAGGGGGAGTACTGACATGTCATGGGGTTGTTAACCAATACCATAAAACAATATATGTACTAACTGTTTAACGAGAAGCTAGTTTGTTCTATAAACCTTTATTTTTTAACGTTCAATAAAATAATAATAATAATAATAATAATAATAATGATGGCAAAATTAAGACACTCCCAGATAAACAAAAACAAAGTATCAGTGGCGAGAAAACCTACCCTACAAGAAATACTACAGAAGTCCCTCAGGCCAAATGAAAGGACTGTGGACGGTAACTCAAATAAACAAGAAGAAATAAGGAGTATGGGAAACAGGAACTATATAGGTAGATATGAAAAACAATGTCAATGTATTTTTTTTTTAATTGCAGTGTTGTTTTTATTTTTATTATTTATTTTATTTTTTTGTTGAGAATACACACAGCAGAAATATGTCAATTTAACAATTTCTACGTTTACAATCCAGTGACATTGATTACATTCTTCAAATTGTGCAACCATTCTCACTCTCCTTTTCTGGGCTATTCCTCCCTCATTAACATAAACTCACTGCCCCCTAAGTTTCCTATCTAATCTTTTAACTTGTGATTGTCAATGTGATCCTATATAGATAGATTTTAAAAGAGCACAATGCTCAAGGCAGACCTTCTTTACTAGTTAAGCTAAACTATTGTTTGGTTTTAAGAAGCCTTCAGGGGATATTTTTGGTTTAAGGTTTAAAGATTATCTCAGGGCAATAGTTTCAGGGATTTATCCAGCCTCCGTGGGAGCAGAAAGTTTGAATTCCATAAAAATTTGAAATTTTGTTTTGTGTCTTCCCCCTTTTGATCAGGATTCTTCTATAGAATCTTTGATCAAAGTATTCAGTAATTATAGCTGGGCACCATCAGGTTCTTCTGGTCTCATGGCAAAGGAGGCAGTTGTTCATGGAAGCAATTAGTGATGCATTACAAATCCTCCTATTCCTGGCTCTCCTTCATTCTCTGTTGCTCCAAGTGAGTAAAGACCAACTGTCCTGCCTTGGATGGCTGCTTGCAAGCTTTTAAGCCTCCAGGCACTATGCAATGAACTAGGAGGTAGAACAGAAGCACTGAACACGTTATTAAGTCAGTTAACTGGGATGTCCCATGAAACCATGACCCTAAACCTCCAAAGCAAGGAACCAAATCCCATGAGGTGTTGGGTTGTAAATAAGCAGCCTCAGCAACTACTCTTTTTTTTTTTTTAATTGGTAAATATATCTATGACACAACTTTTGCCAATTCAACTATTTACAGATGTATTGACAGCAATTACATTAATCTGCTATGTAATCCTACCCTTAGCACAAAATTTCCATCACTATAAACAGAAACTCAGTACTCTATAAGAAATAACGCCCCCTTACCCCCTCCCTCACTCCCATGGTAACCACTAAGAAACCTTAGTCTCTACATATTTGTCTGTTCTTGTCTTTTTATGTAAGTGAGGTCATACAATATTAGTCCTTTTGTAATTGACTTATTTCACTCAGCATAATGTCTTCCAGCTTCATCCATATTGCACCATATATAAAGAATTTCTCTTACTGTCTGAGTAGTATTCCACTGTATGCATGTAATGTATGTACCACATTTTGTTTATTCATTCATCCATTAACGGGCATTTAGATTGTTTTCACCTTATGGCTATTATGACTAGTGCTGCAATCAGCATTGATGCACAAGTATCTGAGTCTCTGCTTTCAAGTCTTTTGGGTATATACCTAAGAGTGGAATGGCTGGGTCCTATGATAGTTGTTTTTAGTGTTTTGAGGAACTGCCACACTGATTTCCATAACGGCTGTCCCATTTTGCATTCCCAACAGCAGTGGATAAGGGTTCTAATTTCCCTACTTTCTCATTAACATTTCTTATTTTCTGTTTTTGCTTTTGTTTTTAATCCTAGCCATCCTAAAAAAAAAAAAAAAAAAAAAAAAAACCCATTGCTGTTGAGTTGATTCTGACTCATAGCAACCCCATCGGACAGAGTACTGCCCTATAGGCTTTCCAAGCAGCAGCTGGTGGATTCGAACCACTGACGTTTTGGTTAGTAGCGGGGCTCATAACCACTGCACCACCAGGACTCCTTAGCCATCCTAGTGGGAGTAAAATGGTATCTCATTGCGGTTTTGATTTGCATCTTTCTGATGGCTAATGACATTGAGCATTTCTTCATGCATTTGGTGACTGGTTTTGAATATTCTCTTTGGTGAAATGTCTATTCAAGTCCTTTGCCCATTTTATGATTGGGTTACTTGTCTTTTTGTTGTTAAGTTGTCAAAGTTTTATATATAATTTGGTTATTAAATTCTTATCAGGTATTTGGTTTCTGAAAATACTCTCCCAGTTGGTACCTTGTCTTTTCTCTTTTTTGATAAAGTCTTTTGATGAACAAAAGTTTTTAATTTTTATAAGGTCCTATTTACTTATTTTGTCTTTTGCTGTTTGTGCTTTGTTATTATATTAGATAATCCATTGTTAAAAGGTAGGCCCGACATTGCCCCTGCATTTTCTTCTAAGAATTTTATGGTTTTAGTTTTCATGGTTATGTCCTTAATCCAATTTTTACTTGTTTTTGTGTATGGTGTGAAGCATGAATTCCATTTCGTTTTTCTGCATGTGGAAATCCAATTTTCCCAATGCCATGTATCGAAGAGATTCTTCTTTCCCCATTGAATGGACTTAGAACCCTTGTCAAAAATCAGTTGACCGTAAATGTGTGGGTTTATTTCTGGACTCTCAATTCTATTCTATTGGTCTATGTGTCTATTGTTATACCAGTATCAGACTGTTTTGATTACTGTAACTTTATAGTATGTTTTCAAATCAGGAAGTATGAGT
This sequence comes from Trichechus manatus latirostris, assembly GCF_000243295.1. NCBI lineage: Eukaryota > Metazoa > Chordata > Mammalia > Sirenia > Trichechidae > Trichechus > Trichechus manatus. Next base: position 860,407 of record NW_004443974.1, read on the forward strand.
CCTACTTTGTTCTTCTCTTTCAACATTGCTTTGACTACTTGTAACTCTTGACTTTTCATATAAATTTGAGAATTGGTTTTTCCATTTCTGTAAAGAAGGCTATTGGAATAGTGTTGAATCCATAGATCGCTTGAGGTAGTATTGACATCATAACAATTTTAAGTTTTCTAATCCATGAACATGAAACATATTTCCATTTATTTAAGTCTTCTTTAATCTCTTTCAGCATGTTTTATAATTTCCATTGTATAAGTCTTTCACATCCCTGGTTAAATTTATTCCTAGGTATTTTATTCTCTTAGATGCTATTGTAAATTGAATTGTTTCCCTAATTTTTCTTTCAGATTTATACTGCTGGTGATATTGCAACCACGCTGATTTTTGTTTGTTGACCTTGTATCCTCCACCTTTGCTAAGTTCTTCTATTAGCTCTCTAAGTTTTCTTGTGGACTCTTTGGGATGTTCCATATATAGGATCATATCATCCTCAAACAGAGATAATTTTACTTCTTCTTTTCCAATCTCCGTACCTTTTATTTCTTTGTCTTGTCTTATTGCTCTGCCTAGGATTTCTCATACAATATTGAATAGAAGTGGTGAGAGCAAGCACCCTTGTCTTGTTCTCTATTTCAAGGGGAAAGCTCTCAGTCTTTCTTCATTAAGTATAATGTTGGCTGTTGGCTTTTCATATATGTCCGGAATCATGTTAAGGAATTTCCCTTCTATTCCAATCTTCTTGAGGGTTTTCACTAAGAAAGGGTGTTGGATTTTATCAAATGCTTTTTCTGCATCCCTAGAGATGATTGCGTGGCTCTTTTCCTTTGTTCTATTGATGTGGTGTATTACGTTGATTGATTTTCTAATGTTAAACCATCCCTGCATTCCTGGAATAAATTCCACTTGGTCATGGTGTATGACTCTTTTAATATGCTGTTGGATTCTGTTTGCTAGTATTTTGTTGAGGATTTTTGCATCTATATTCATAAGAGATATTGGCCTGTGGTTTTCTTTTCTTGTGTTGTCTTTATCTGATTTCAGTATCAGGGTTATGTTCTCTTCATGGAATAAATTAGGGAGTATGCCTCCCTTCTCTATCTTTTGGAAAAGTTTAAACAGTATTGGTGTCATTTCTTCTCTAAATGTTTGGTAGAATTCCCCAGTGAAGCCATCTGGTCCAGGACTTTTTTTGTTGGGAAGTTTTGTTTACTAATCAATCTCTTCACTTGTTTCGAGTCTGTTGAAATTTTCTATTTCTTTTTGAGTCAGTTTTGGTAGGTTGTGTGTATCTAAGAATTAGTCTATTTCATCTAGGTTATCCAATTTGTTCCCATACAGCTGTTCATAATATTCTGTCATATTTCTCTCTATTTCTATTGGTTCAGTTGTAATGTCTCCTCTTTCATTTCTTATTTTGGTTGTTTGTGTATTTTCCCTTTTTTTTCTTTTTCAGTCTAGCTAAAGATTTGTCACTTTTATTGATCTTTTCAAAGAACCAGCTTCTGGTTTTTTTGATTCTCTATTGTTTTTCTGTTTTCAGTTTTATTTATCTCTGCTCTGATCTTTGTTACTTCTCTTCTTCTGGAAGGTTTAGGCTTAGTTTTCTCTTTTCTTTAAAGTTTCTTAATGTAGAATTAGGCTGTTGATTTGGGATCTTTCTGCTTTTTTTATTGATATAGGTTTCCCTCTGAGTACTGCCTTAGTTGCATCCCATAAATTTTGGTATGTTATGCTTTCATTTTCATTTAACTCTAAGAATTTTGTGAATTCTCTTTTGATTTCTTCATTGATCCATCAGTAGTTTAACAGTGTGGTTTTTTAATTTCCATATGTTTGTGTATTTTCCAGAGGTTTTTTTGTTTGTTTTTCATAACTGATTTTCAGTTTCACTACATTGTGCTCAGGGAAAACACTTCGTATGATTTCAATCTTTTAAAATTTACCGACTTGCTTTGTGACCTAACCTGTGGTCTATCCTGGAGAATGATCCATGTACACTGGAGTAGCATGCATAATGTGCTATTGTGGGGTGAGTGTTCTGTAAACATCTATTAAGCTCAGTTGGTTTATAGTGTCATTCAGGTCCTCTTTTTCCTTTTTGATCTTCTTTCTAGATGTTCTGTCAAATATTGAAAGTAGTGTATTGAAGTCATCCACTATTATTGTAGTGCTGTCTATTTCTTCCTTTGATTTTTTCAGTGTTTGGTTTATATATTTAGGTGCTCTGATGTTGGGTGAGTATATATTTATGATTTTTAAATCTTGCCACCCCAGCTCTCTCTTAGTTATATTGCCGTGGAATAACTTTTCCATCCTTTCACTTTCAACCTATTTGTGTTCTTGGGTCTAAAGTGTGTCTCTTGCAAACAGCATATAGTTGGATGATGTTTTTTTGATCTATTCTCCCACTTTGCCTTTTAACTGTAGCATTTAGTCCATTTACATTCAGTGCAAAAAAAAAAAAACCAAACCCATTGCTGTCAAATCGATTCTAACTGTAGCGACTCTATGAGCGACCGGCACATTCAGTGCAGTTATCGGTAATAAGTAACTTATTTCTAGCATTTTGTTACTTGTTTTTGTGGTGAGTCTTAAGCTTTATTTATTTTGTCCTTTACTACTGCCTGGTTTTGTGTTTCGTTGGTTTATTGTAGTAAGCCATTTTGGTTTTCTTCTCCTTTCCTTTTGTGTATTTTTTTTTTTTTTTAGAATTTTCTTAGTGGTTATCATGAACATTACACTTAATAGCTTGTATTTATAACATCCTAAGGTGCCCTGGTGATGCAGTGGTTAAAGTGCTTAGCTGCTAACCAAAAGATTGGCAGTTTAAACACACCAGCAACTCTGTGGGAGAAAGATGTGGCAATCTGCTTCCATAAAGATTAGAGTCTTTAAAACCCTATGGGCAGTTCTACTCTGTCCTATAGGGTCGCTATAAGTCAGACTCAACTCGATGGCAATGGATGTTTATAACATCGTAGGTAAGTTAGTACCAACTTTAGTAACATACAACAAATTACCTATACCACTCCTCTCCCCACTTCTCATTTTGTTGTATTTATCTCTAATTATGTCTTTATATTTCATGTTTCCTGTAACATACTTTTTTCCTTGTTTTTTAAACATTTGTCCTTAAAAAGCATGAAGGACAAAACAATTATCAAGCATGAATACCTCACTAATAGCCCTTATACTTGTTCATGCAAGTCCCATTGTTAGGGATCTTTCTTTTTATTTATGGCTTTAAATTGCTTTCTAGTGTCTTTTCCCTTCCATCTGCAGAGTTCCCATTAGTATTTTTTGTAGGAATGTTATGGTAGGTATGAACTCTCTCAACTTCTGTTTGTCCAGGAATGTTTTAATTTCACCCTCATTTTTGAAGGACAATTTCACTGGGTATAGTATTCTTGGTTGACAGATTTTATTTTTTTTCTTTCAGCACCTTAAATATATCTTTCCATTACATTCTGGTCTCCAATGTTTCTGAGGAGAAATGGGCAGTTAATCTTATTGGGGATCCATTACATGTGACTGTTCACTTCTCTCTCACTGTTTTCAGGATTCTCTCTTTATCTTTACTTTTTTTGAGCCTCACTATGATGTGTTTTGGTGTAGATCTCTTTGGTTTTATCTTGCTTGGAATTTTTTGAGTTTCTTGGATTTGTATATCTATGTTCTTCATCAGATTGGGGAAATTTTCTGTCATTATTTCTTCAAATATTCTTTCTGTCCCCTCATCTTTCTCTTCTCCTTCTGGAATTCCCATGATGCATATATTAGGTCTCTTACCGTTGTTCTCTAATTCCATTAAACTGTGCTCAGCCTTCTTGAACATTTGTTCTCGTTGATCTTCAGCCTCTGTAATTTCAATGATCTTATCATCTAATTTGCTGATTCTTTCGTCTGTCTAATTAAGTCGGTTGTTAAATACTTCCACTGTGTTTCTAATTTCAGTTATTGTCCTTTTCAGTTGCAATATTTCTGTTTGGTTTCTTTTTATCTCTTTTTTTAGATCCTTATTTTGTTCTTTCATTGATTTCTTTATTTCTTTTAGTTCTTTGTCTATGTTTGCCCTTAACTCTTTAATTATGTTTAGCGTTGTTGTATTATATTCTTCCATTCTTTTCATTATTTGGTCCTCCACAGATGCACTTTCATTCCTTTTGTCGTGTTCCTTTGGATGGACCATCTTTTCTTTGTGTGTCTTGTGATTTTTATGTTGGGGCATTGAAATTTTCGTGGGTGTTAACTTTCTCAGTTCTCCCCAGTATTTCTTGGTTTTGCCCACACTACTTTCTGCAAAAAAAACTCTTGGGCAGGCAAAGCCTTTGGTCTTTTCTTACCATTTCTGTTCTCTCTCTGTGATAGCTCCTTCTCCTTCTCTGGTTTAATTAGGATTTGAAAGTCCCAGATCTTGGTTTTCAACTTTCAATGTCTCCCAAACACACTAGAGAACATACTATGGTCAATCTGTCCACCAGCTGGCTGGCATTGCCATTCCGGTGAGATATCATGCACTAATCGATTTGTCCACCAGGGGACACAGTCCTCTCTATCTGGTTATTATTCCCTCCTTTGCTGTGTTTTTGCAACCACATTTTCAATTTGAAAACTGACACCCAGCAATACCCTTTTGGGGCTTAGTTTTGCCCTCAGGTTTTGCCCTAGCCTTCCTTCACTGCTCTGTGAGGGCTGTCATTCAAGGGAATCACAGTCAAACTTTCCTCCATTTCAGGAGGAAAGGGACTGGCACTCCCTAGAAGGACCTCCAAGAGATCTGTGTTGTTGGTTTCAAAACCCCAGTGGCCCTGTGATGGTTTGGGGAGCAGTCTCCACTTAGATGACACACCTCCTGGCTCCACTCTAGGAATTTTTTTCTGTAGAAGTTTGTGTCAAGCCAGCAGTTGATAATTACTGGGTGGGGAGAGGCTATCATCCTCCAAACAGACCCCCAGGGAGGTCTGCCTTGCTACTATCAGAGCACCTTTCCCTGTAGTATCTTGGCTGTGTATGTAGCCTCCATACAAGATATCTGTTTGCTAGCACACAGCTGCCTCAGTCAGCAGTTCTCAACACCGACAGGAAGGGGGAACAGACAGACCAACACTGACCCCCCAGGGAGGTCTGTTTGGTTGGTTTCAGAAGCCTGATCTATGGGGTGCACAGGGAGGCAGAAGAGTGCTGACTATGGGAGCAGATTCCACGGCAGGGCTCCTTCAGTAGCAGTTCACAACAGTCTTGCAGCCAACCATAACCGGTAGGTGAGCGGCTGTCACACTCCAAATAGACCCCCAGGGAGGTCTGCCTTGTTGCTGTCAGAACCCCTTCCCTTAGTATGTTGGCTGTGGGTGTAGCCTCCAATCAAGTTGCCTGCTTCCTAGCACACAGCAGCTCAGTCAGCAGTCCTCAGCACCGACTAGATGGAGGAGCAGACAGACCTGAACTGACCCCCAGGGAGGTCTGTGTTGTTGGTTTCAGAGGCTTGAGCTATGGGTTGTGCAGGGAGGTGGATAGCGTGCTGACTGTGAGGGCAGACTCCACTGCAAGGGCCTTCTGCAGCAATTCACAGCAGGCTTGCAGCTGGCAGCATTCACAGGGGGAAGTGTTGGCACACTCCAAAGACCCCTGGGGAAGTCTGCCTTGTTGACTTTAGAGCAGAAACTTGAGGTCTTGTCTCTTTGTATAGGCAGGGAGCATGATGGTTAGGGAAGCTGGCTCTTTTACTAGGACCATTTCCCCAGTTCACAGAAGCCAGTGGCCCGTGTTGCTTAGGGGGAGGCAGGGACGGTGGGAGAAGCAATTTTCCTACTATATGCAACTCATTGAAGATTTGTTGATTCTTTTCTGTCTGCAGTTCCCCACGGATGTCCTCTGCTCCCTGATTCAGAGTCCCTTAAGGCCAAGCACCATTGCCTTGTTATATTTGTGGAGGATGGTTGGAACGATTGTGTGTTTACACCACAATCTTCTAAGAATCTCCCCATGAAGGTATTTTTGTTTGTAAAGCAGTGTTGATGGGCTTATAGTGTATAAATTTATAATATGTATAGCAGTAATGGCACAAAGAAGGAGGGATGTAACAGCTATACTGAAGCAAAGTTTTTGTATTCTATTGAAATTAAGATGATATTGATCTGAAATACATAGGTTTTAGTTAATCCCCAGGGAAACCACAAAGAAAATAAATTTTAAAAAATGTAGTAAAAGAAATTACAAAATGGTACATGAGAAAATGTCTACTTAACAAAATAGAAGGCACCAATGGAGGAATATTATTGTTGTTATTTACTGTCAAGTCGATTCTGACTCATGATGATCCCATGTATGCAGAGTAGAACTGTTTCGTAGGGTTTTCAAGACTGTGTCCTTTGGAAGCAGATTTCCAGGCCTGCCTTCAGAGCCACCTCTGGGTGGGTTCAAACCACCAACCTTAACCATTTGCACCACCCATGGACCCCACTGGGCAATAGAAGAACAAAAAATACATAATACATATAAAAAATAAATAGCAAAATTTCTGGTGTAAATTCTACCTTATCAGCAATTAAATTACATGCAAATAAATAAAACACTCCTCTCAAAAGCAGAGACTGGTAGAATGGATTTTTTTTTAAATGATCCAACTTTATGCTCTCTGTAAGAGATCCACTTTAGAATCAAAGATACCAATGAGTTGAAAGTAAAAGAATGGAAAAAGTTATACCATGCAAACAGTAACCAAAAGAGAAATGGAATGGCTATACTGCTATTAGACAAAATAGACTTTAAAACAAAAATATTTACTAGAGAAAAGAAGAAAATTTTATAATGATAAAAGGGTCAATCCATCAGGAAGATATACTGATAATAAACATATATTCACCTAAATCCAGAGCTTCAAAATACATAAAGCAAAAACTGACACAATTAAATGGAGAAATAGACAATTCAACAGTAACAGTTAAAAATTTCAATACCCCACTATCAGTAATGGATATGACAACTAGAGAGAGGATCAACAAAGAAAGATTTGAACACTATAACCTAATAAAGTAGACCTAATAAACATCTATGGATGATTCCACCACAAAACTGTAGAATACACATTTTTCTCAAATTTCCAGTGAGCATCCTTCAGTGTAGACCATATGTTAGGCCATAAAATAAACCTCAATAAATTTAAAATGATTAAAATCATACAGAATATGTTCTCTACCAAAAATAAATTTAAATTTGAAATAAATAACAGAAAGAATTTTTGGAAAATCACAAATACGTGGAAATTAAACAGCACACTGCTAAATAATGAATAAGTCAAAGAAGAAATCACAAGAGAAAGTAGATAATATCTTGAGGTGAATGAAAACAGAAACACAACACACCAAAACACACAGGATACAGCTAAGTCAGTGCTCAGAGGGAAATTTATAGCTGTAAACAGCAATATTTAAAAGGAAAGATTTCAAATCAATAACCTAACCTTTCACATTAAGAAAACAGAAAAAAGAAGAGCAACTAAATCGAAAGCAGCTGAAGGAAAAGAATAATAAAGACTAGGGGAAAAATAAGTGAAACAGAATTAAAATCAACAAAACCTAAAGTTGGTTCTCTTAAAAGATTATTTTTAAAATGACAAACTTTTAGCTAGACTGACCAAGAAAAAAAGAGAAGACTCAAATTATTCGAATCAAGAATGAAAGAATCACTACGAACCTTACAGAAATAAAAAAGTATTATGAGGGAATACTATGATCAACTACATGGCAACAAATTAGATGACCTAAATAAAACAGATGAATTCCTAGAAAGACAAAAACTACCAACACTGACTCAAGAAAAAAAATATAAAGTCCTAATAGACACATAACAAGTAAAGAGATTGTATTAGCAATTTTCACACTTCCCACAAAGAAAAGCTCAGGACCAGATGGCTTCACTGGTGAATTCTACCACATGTTTAAAGAAGAATTAATACCAATTAGTCACAAAATCTTCCAAAACATAGAAGAGGAAGGACCTTCTCAACTCAATCTATCAGGCAAATATTACTCTCATACCAAAACCAGACAAAGGCATCATAAGGAAAGAAAACTAAAAGCCAATACCCGTTCTGCATATAAATGCAAAAAATCCTTAACAAAATACCAGCAAACCAAATCCAGCAACATATAAAAAGTACTATGCACCACACCCAAGTGGGAGTTATCACTGAAATGCAAGGTTGATTTAACATTCAAAAATCAATGTAATACATCACATTAACAGAATAAAGAACAAAACCACACAACACAGGTGGCACACAGAAAAGCATTTGTCAAAATCCAACACCCTTTCATGATAAAAGCTCTTAGCAACCTAGGAATAGAAATGAATTTCTTCAACCTAATAACAGGTATCTATGAAAAACGCAAAGCTAACATTATACTTAATGATGAAAGACTGGGTGCTTTCCCCCTAAGATCAGGAACTAAACAAGAGCGACTACTTTTATGACTTTTATTTAACATTGTATTGGAGGTTCTAGCCAGGGCAATTAGGGAAGAAAAAGAAATAAAAATTATTTATCATTTATCAAACTATCTTTATTTGTAAATAACATGAACTTGTATACAGAAAATCCTAATAAAGTTACTTAAAAAACCATAACTAATAAATCAGTTCAGCAACATTGGAAGATGCAAGCTCAATAGACAAAATCAATTGTATTTGTGTACTCTAGCAATGAACACTCCAAAAATGAAAATAAGAAAACAATTCCATTTACCAAAGCATTAAAAAGAATAAAATAAATTTATGAATAAAATTAACAAAAGCATTTTTTGTTGAAACTTTCACCATTTTCGAAAGACATTAAAGAAGACCTAAATAAATGGAAAGATACCCATGTTCATAAATAAGAAGACTTACTATTGTTATGATGTCAATATTCCCTAAAATTGACCTATAGATTCAAGGTGATCCTTAACAAAGTCCCAGCTTGCTTTTTTGCAGAAATTGACAAGCTGATCGTAAAATTTATATGTAAATACCAGGAACCCAAAATAATCATAATAATCTTGACAAATAAAGGACAAAGTTAGGGGACTCACACTTCCCAATTTCAAACTTACTGCAAATCTATCACTGTGTAATACTGGCGTAAGGATAGATATGTAGATCAATGGAATAGAATTGAGAGTCCATGAATATACAAATATACCCTCACATTTACAGTCAATTGATTTTCGACATGAGTGCCAAAACAATTCACTGTAGAAGGAATGTTTTTTCAACAACGGTTCTGGGACAACTGGATATCCACATGTAAAAGAATGATGTTGGATCCCTACCTCACACCACATACAAAAATTAACTCAGAATGGATCCTAGAATTAAATGTAAGAGCTAAAACTATAAAACTCTTAGGAAGGAAAAAAAAATAGGAATAAACTTTCATTACCCTGAGTTAGGTAATTGTTTCTTGGATGCGACACCAAAACCATGAGTGACAAAAGAAAAAAATATGTACAGTAAATTTCATCAAAACTAAAAACTTTTGTTCTTCAAAAGACACCATCTAAAAAGTGAAAAGACAATCTACAGAATGAGAAAAAATATCTTCAAGTCATATATATGATAAGGGACTTATACCCAGAATATAGAAAGAACCCTTATAACTCAATATTAAAAAGATTAACAAGTGAAAAACCATTTGAATAGACTTTTATTCAAAGAAAACTATACAAATGACCAACAAGCACATGAAACAAAATATTCAACATCATTTACTCCTATAGGAAAGGTAAATCAAAACCATAATGAGATACCACTTCATCCCCACTGTTTGCTAAAATCAATAAGGCAGACAATCATAAGTGTTGATGAGGATGTGGAGAAATTGGAACCCTCATACACTGCTGGTGGGACTGGAAAACGGGGCAACTACAATGGAAAACAGTGTAGTGGTTCCTCAAAAAGTTAAACCTAGAATTACCATAGGACCCAGCAATTCCATTCTTAGGTATATACTGGACCCGTTGCTGTTGAGTAGATTCTGACTCAGAGCAATCCTATACCTATATCCACACAAAAGCTTGTACACAGGTAGAGAGAAAGTGCCCTGGCCATCTAGTCCAGTCTCAGCTGTCTGCCTGGCCATCCTCTCCCCTCTGGATTTCAGTGTCCTTACTCGTAAAATAAGGGGACTGGACTGTGATGAGGATGTCAGTGGAAACTAATATTTAATGCTCACTTAATATATGCCAGGCACTATCCTAAGCACTTTATAAGCATTAGTTTTTGTTTTTGTTTTTTTACCTCTTTCAATACGGAGCCCTGGTGGTGCAGTGGTTAAAACTCGACTGCTAACAAAAAAGTTTGCAGTTTGAATCTACCAGCTGCTCCTTGGAAACCCTGTGGGGCAGTTCTACTCTGTCCAATAAGGTTGCTATGAGTAGGAATCATCTTGACGGCAATGGGTTTTTGTTTTTGTTTTTGTTTTTGTTTTTGGTATCCTAAGCACTTTTTAAGCATTAGTGTTTTACCTCTTACAATATAGACTACGAGGTGACACTATCATTTTCATGATGAGGAAACTGAAGCCTGGACAATTAACTTGCCCAAGATCACTGGGTATAAAGTATCAGAGCTGGGATTTGGGTCCAGGAAGCCTTACTCCAGAGCTACCAGCTACCATGCCCTCCAGAAGGCCTTTCCAGGTGTAGCTTCTACATGCAGTCCTTCAGAAGCGAGCACATTCAAATGGCAGTGAGGTCAGAAATTATCTCCTAACTGTCAAGCTCAGAAGCTGCTTCCTGCCACTTAACTGCCTGTATGCATGACACAGGGGCCAAAACAAAATAAAACAGAAAACAAACTTGTACACAAAGTTTCATAGCAGTATTATCTGTGATAGCCAAAAACAAGGAAACAACGAAAATACCCATCAGCTGATGGATGGATAAACAAAATGTGGCATATCCATACAATGGAATATTATTCAGCCATAAAAAGAATGAAGTCCTGAGAGATATTGCAACAAGGATGAACCTTGACAATATTATGCAGAGTGAAAGAAGACAGTCACAGAAGTCCACACATTGCATGATTCCATTTATATGAAATGTCCAGAATAGATAAATCCATAGAGACAGAAAATAGATTTATGGTTTCCAGGGTTGGGGGAGTGAGATGGTGATGAAAATGTCCCTGGGAGTTCTAGGCTGTCCTTGCTCCCTGCTCCCCAGCGTCCAAGCCCTTTGTTCTGACTTCGGACCCTGCTGACCAGCACTGTCCGAAGTCCCCAGCAAATGCCTGGTTGTAGATCCACAAAGGCAGCAGCTGCGCAGAGACAACATAACCCTCCCGAGGTCCCTCCTGAGCTCTCTCCCTGCTGGACTTGTCAGGTGGAATGTGTGGTGACGTCTTCTCTGATCCTCTGATACCCACTACGGTTCCCCATTCCTGCCCAGTGCCTGAGGCCAATTTGCAGTCACTGACTCCTGACCTCCTAGGGTCAGAGTGAGTCTACCCACAGACAGGCCCTGACTGACACAAGGGTCTACCACCTCATTCACTCACTCATGCACTGGTAGCACGTGTTGGGATATGGTGATGGACAAGATGCCTCCCTGCCTCTGGACTCAGTCCCTCAGTGGTTGGCACAGGAGCTGGAAAGGCTCAGCGCAGGGGCAGTTACTTCCTCTGAGGGATCAGGTGAAGTCACCAGAGGAAGTGGTAAGGTAGCGTCAAAATTCAATACTGATCGAGGCACATGCATTCTGAGAAGAGCTGGAGCTGGACTGAGGGCCCAGAGCTGCCTCCCAAGGGGGCTGCAAACACAAACTTGATCTTGTCACTTATCACTCAAATCCTTCAATGGCTTACTTTGCCCTTAGAATTAAGACCAAAATCCTTAACAGGGTCTAGATGGCCTGCTGTCTCTTGGGCCACATCCCCTTCCCTCTGTGCCAGGCCCTGGGCCCGTGCCTCCCCATGCAGGCTCTCTCTACGGCAGCTGGCACTTGAAGCTCCTTTGGCCTCCTCAAGAGATCTGCCTGTCGCTGTGTTCACAGCTCCAGGTGCTTCTTTCTTGAGCCCACACCCCTGCATGTCATTCATGTGTACCAGGACAAGTCCACAAAGACAGATGCATGCAGCACATCTGTGGAATGAATGTATGAATAAATGAACCAATGGCAGGAGGAAGCACTGAAGGATGTCAGTCTTTGTGCCTAGAAACATGCTCCTGTGTCCTGGACCACAGGGAGGCAACATGGAGCAGGAGGAGCTAGCTTGGAGGGGATAGTGACCTGATAGAATGCCGATGTCAGTATCCCAAATACTCAGGCAAAGTGAACTGTAGTGAATATGAACCCATGACCATCAGATTTGACCTTCAACTCAAACTAATTCCTACTATAAGAGCAAAGCATGGGGGAAAATAAACTGGCTGTTGTTGGTTCCTATGAGTAAATTATCAACAGGGGCATCTGGGTTAATATAGGAAAATGTGGGCTGTTCAGGAATATAATTCACCCATTGAGCACCTAGATGTGTGCAGTGTAGTGACTTACTTAACGTGGCTCTTCTAACCGTTCATGGTCTTGTGACACCCGTAAAATGATTGGGTGGGGCCAGGGACAGATTAAACAGTAAGCACAGTATGTACCATCTTATAGTAAGCAAGGTACGCGGAGGCTTAATTATGCTTACTTGATAATCTGTAGTGCACAATTTCACCTGGTTTTGATTAGTAAGTAAGCACAATTAAGCCCCTTTGTACCTTCCTTATTGGGTAACACATCCCTTGGTGGGACTATGCAAATAAGGTGCTTGTGGCCTACTCAGGGGATTGGACAGCCTGCTAATAATGCAAATAAGTTGCATGGAACTCTTGCAGGGGTAGGAACATGCAAACAAGATGTATGGAAGCCTAATGAGGGGATTGGTCAGTTTTGTCATACTGCTAGGCTTAAAATGAACCAGCCCAGAGGCGGAGAGGGGGACCTTACTACCACCAAGAAGAGCCAGGAGCGGAGCGCGTCCTTTGGACCCAAGATCCCTGCACTGAGAAACCCTAGACCCAGGACACAGAGAAAGCTGTAACATCAGAGACAATGAGAAGCGGCAGCAAACATGGTACAATCCAGTGGCAGAGAAATGTTAGCAGCAGAACCAGGAGACTGGGGCGAGACGGCGCAGTGGGCTTTCTAGACCACAGATCGAGGCAGCTACAGTGGGTGTGCAGACCCACAGAGCAAGAGAGCTGAGTGCCTTCAGGCAGGAGGTTTGCTGGTGAGTGGGATGCCTCTGGAAACTTGTTAATGAAACTAGGCTCACAGACCCACAAAGCAAGAAAGCCAAGTGCCTTCAGGTAGGAAGCTTACTGGCAGAGTGGGGTGCCTCCGGGCACTTACTGGAGGAGTTAAAGAGCTTTGTAACACTTACCCAAGCAGGGCAGAGACCAGGCTGAGGGACTAGGGCTAAGGGTTTAGGGCTGAGAGAGAGGCTTGCCTGCAGGCATGGCCAAGAAGAAGCTCTCCTGATCAAAGAACTCTATCCTGAGTTGTTCCTGTTACTTCTCTAATAAACCCCATAACTGTGAATATGGTCTGTGAGTTATGTGGCCATTTGTAACAAATTATGGAAATCAGCAGAGAAGTAGAGAGTGCCGTGGGAAGGACAGCTGGTGTCAGATTTGGTAAAAAAGTTGGGGGGTGGAGGTATGTTTGACCTCCATCTCACAGGAATCAGCCTCGGGCTGGTGATTCTCTCTCCTCCCCCTTGTGCAGTTTGACGACAAGGTCTAACACTGCCTCCATGCCATTTTTACAATGTCTGAGGCCCTGCACAGGCCCTGAGAATAAAGCACCCACCTGCCTGGCGCAGCTCTCCTCCATTAGCAAGGGAGAGATGAGAAGTCTTCATTCAGTTACAGATGTGCTAAGTGCCCCCACCTACAGCTACCAGAATGCTCAGTACATTCTAGCACTTTGCCTCAGTTTCTTCATCAGTAAAATAAATTTGGCAAGTCCCCAAGGCATGTGATGAGTTAAGTAGCATGGACTCCCTGCATCACATGGCCCAGTTACTTTGAACACACTGCTACTACAGAGGTTAAAGGTCAGGATCATACCTTTTCCAGATCATCTTCAGTTGTGAATTTTTAAATACATTTTTATTGTCAAACACAACTCTTAACTACTGGAAATGACTCTTCAATGCTTGTAATAATAATAAACTAATTGCAAGAGGGAAGGAAATTGGCCCACTGGCTCTGAGGGCATGAGGTGTTTCTTGCGCTAAGAAATTTAACCTTAATTTCTTAAGCTGTTTTACTCTCCTCACTGGACAACTGTGTTATCAAAAAAACTTCACATGAAGGGGTCTAGCCTGAGAGTGCTCCCTGGAGTAACTTGAAACAACACCCTTTACACCAAGAGGCCTATGAGGCCAGGAGTTCACACCCACTGATTTCAGCTTTCCTCTTCACCAGCTACTGCTCCCCCTTCAGCTAGGCACACCAGGATGTGTGTATCACACATCTTTCAAAATGATCGCAAGGCACAAATGGAAGTTAGCGTGTCCTAAAATGACTCAAAAGTTTGCTTTCATATATGAAATTTCCTAACTTTCAAATCACATTTTATGCCCTCAGGAAAAATAAAAACAAAACTGGTAAGTAAATTAAGTGATGATAAATTACAGATGTTCTTTACATTGGTATCACCACTTCTTGCTTTGGTAGCTCCTTCATGCTGCAGATTGTTCAAGACAAGTTTGAATCAAATGACTCACTGATTTTCTCATTTCTCACACTACAAATGCTGTGACATCAGGAAAGACCCTCATCCCCTTCCCACCTCTGCCATCTCTTTGTATGCAGGCAAAAGATTCTCACCTTGCATGTATAGAAATCTAAAAAACTAGTAGGGAGGTCTTCTGATATACTAAACTGAGAGATTCCTCCCAAAGTACAACCTGCTACAGGTAAGGGAACGAAGGATTCATTGACTGTTGGCTAACTGGCTTACCCAAGAGCACATGTGAAGTGGTACCTGGGGGGCTTTGTGGACTGAATCATGCACCCAAAGGATATGTCCACGCCTTAGTCCCTGGACCTGTGAATGTTACCTTATATGGCAAAAGAGAGAGCATTACCTAGCATGGCAAGCGATGTAGTAAGGATCTTGAGAGGAGCAGCTTACCTTGGGTTATTTGAGTGGACCCTAAAAGCAATTGCATGTATCTGTGTAGGAGAGACACACAGAAGGGAAGACACACAGAGGAGGAGAATGGAGACTGGAGGAATGCTACTACAAGCCCAGGAATGCCTGGAGCACCAGAAGCTGGAAGAGGCAAAGAAGTATCCCCACTCAGAGCCTTTGGAGGGAACACAGCCCTGCTGATACCTTGAATTTGAACTTCTGGCTTCCAGAACCAGGAGAGAATAAACTTCTGTTGGTTTAAGCCACGGGTTTTTGGTACTTTATTGCGGCAGCCCCAGGACACTCATGCTGACCCTCATGCCCAGCATTCAACCTGTCTGCCCCCAGTGCTCCACTGCCAACCATCATTCTGAAAGCAGGGTGAGGCTTCTGTTGTGAAAGCCTGAGAGCTGACCCATGTGCAATGTCCCCTTAGAGCCTGTGTGTGTTTCCTGAGTACTTTACATGCTCTCTAATTCAACCCTCAAACAGCACTGAAAGACAAGCACTATTACTTTCCTTGTTTTTCAGGTGGCAACTCTGAAGTACAGGCAGAGAGAAGCAGAGCTAAACTGTGGTGAAACAGGGATTTGAACCCTGCAGCTTGACTTGAGAGTGTGCATTCAATCACCCAACTGCACCCTGCCCCTTGAGTCAAAGACCCTTAGATGAGTCTCATCTGCTGTGTAAAATACTCTGGGATAGCCCGTTTTAAACTTTGTCCAGTGAAAGTAAAGCCAGAGAGAGTCCTAATGAGATTATTGTAGTCAGAGCTGAGATAAGATTCATCAGTCAGTTTGCCTGGGAAATACCTGACATAAATGCCAGGCTGAGCCAGTGTAGGGTTTAGTCAAAGTAGATAAACATGAAAATCCCCTTTCAATTATCAGAGCTGTCTCTCCAGTTTTCCAGGGTGAATCATGCATCTCATCTGTGGTCACGTCCTCTGTGGCACCAGCATGGAATATCAGCGAAGTGGTCTGCAGAGACCCTGCCCACCAGAAGGAAGTCACCTCCAAGTCACCTGTCTGGTATGCATCCTGACTGAAGCATTTCATGTCTCTACTCACAGAGCCCCATGTTAACCCATGGAGGTCTTTCTGCATGAAGCATGGCTCAGGAATGTGAAGAGACAGCAGGGCTGTGGTATCTGGCCTGGGAGACAGGAGCCTGGTGGGACCACACTTCCCCTGGGCCTGTGTGGCCAGCTGGCTCTACGCTGTGACAAGATGGTCAGGAGGTTACAGGTATGGAATCAGGGCAGGGCTGATGCCTGGCTCTGCTACTTTCTAGCAGTGCCAACTTCCAATGCGCACAGAATGGCTTTCCACTTCAGTCTCGTCATCTATAAACAGGGCCATAACATCTTGTGATACCTCATAGGACTGGTGGGAACATGACTAACCTCTTAGTACAAGGCCTGCACGTAATAAGGGCTCAGTACCTAGTCAGAAAGGTTCCCCTGGAGCACCATAACAGCGGTAACTATCACTAACGGGTATGTGTGAGTCCTCATTTTCAAGGAGGGTTTATAAGCCTTATCTCCGTTGCTTCTTCCAGGAGCCCTGTTGGGTAGGTGAGGTGGTCTACCTCCCTACCGGAATTCAGAGGGGCTAAATGGTGCCTGAGTTCACACGGGGTGAGGATGAAGCACAGACTGAGAGCATACCACTCTCTACTTCCACTGACAGAACTACTATATGAGGTGCCTGTGGCTACTGTAACAAAGTACCACAAACTTAGTGGCTGAAAACAACACAGGTTTATAATATTGCAGTTCTGGAGGTCAGAAGTCTGAAAGTCTCGCTGGACTAAAATCAGCATGTTGTATTCCTTCTCGAGACTCTAGGGAAGACCCCATTTCTTTGCCTTTTCCAACTTCTAGAGATCGTCTGCTATCCCCAGTTTGTGGTCCCTTCCTCCATATTCAAAGCCAGCAATGCAGCATCTTCAAATCTCTCTCTGATGTGACCTGTCCTGCCTCCCTCTTCCACTTTAAAGGACTTTGTGATTACATCGGGCCCACCTGGACAATCCAGGATAATCTTCCTATTTTAAAGTCAGTTGATTGACAACCTTAATTCAATCTGCAACCTTAGTTCCCCTTTGCCATGCAACATAACCTATTCACAAGTTCTAGGGACTAGGATGTGGACATCTTTAGGGGGAGGGTATTATTCTGCCTACCACAACTACTAAAGAATTCACTTAAAGAAGAAGGAAATTGACCCAAAAGGAAAGAAATAAATGCAAGAAGCAATAATGAGCAAAGGAGTTGCTAATCATCTTAATAAATATAAATACTTACTATACCATAACAATAAAAATGAATAATGGCAAGGTAAAACAAAGTAGAATTAAAATACTAACAGATAACATGGAAGATGGGTAGGGGTTAACAGAATTAAAGTGTCCCAATATTCTTTTGTCGTTAGGGAGGATAAGAGATATTAATTAACTTTAGACTTTTCAATTGAAATACATATGTTAATATAACAGTAACATTTAAAAAATATAAAATTTATGTAACTTCTTTTAAGTAGGCGAGGGAAAAGATATAAAGGAAGCTGTTTATCCATTTCACCACCCCATCTGTCAATTTGTCATACTGTAGTGGCTTGTGTGTTGCTGTGATGCTGGAAGCTATAACACCACTATTTCAAATACCAGTAGGGTCACCCATGGTGGACTGGTTTTGGTGGAGCTTCCAGACTAAAACAGACTAGGATTAAAGGTCTGGAGATATACTTGTGAAAATAAACCAACAAAAACTTTATGGAACACAACAAAACATTGTCTGACATGCTTGCTTTGGGCACGTCATCAGGAAGGATCAACTGTTGGAAGAGGATATCATGTTTAGCAAAATAGAGGACCAACAAGAGTAAGGGAGATCCTCAGTGAGGTGCATTGGCACAGTGGCTTCAATGATGGACTCAAACATGCTGGTGATCATAAAGATGACACAGGACCAAGCAGCGTTTCTTTCTGTTGTACGTAGGGTCGAAGCTAACTTGATGGCAGCTAACAACACAACAACAACATTCGTCCATTAGAAAACAGAAGAACAGCTAAAGCATACTAAATGGAAAACAGAAAATAAGTTGGTAGAAGCGTATATTTACATAAATGTGATTCATTTATATTTGTCTGTTAAAAAAACATATTTAGATGAGCTGCCATGATATTTACAAGAGACATACATCTAAAACATAATCATACAGGAAGATTGACCGTAAAAGCTAGAAAAAGAAGAACTAAGCAAGAAAAGAGTCAGGGCAGCAAGAAGAGGCTCTCAGGGAAATTTCCTCCTGGATACAGAGGCCGGAGGAGATCCAGGAGGCCCAGTTAAACTTGAATCTCAGATAAGCAAAAAATGATTTTGTAGTGTGTCTCCCAAATATGACATGGACATACTTATGCTAAAAAAAATTATCTGTTTATCTGAAATTCAAGTTTAACTGGCCCTCCTGCATTTTTATTTGTAAATCTGGCAGCCCTAACAGTGGAGCTCCTAATCCCAGGATTTATAAGAATTTGCTCTCTAGAATTGGAGGTGATTTGAATCAAGCTAGGGAAAGAGCAGAAATGAACTTGTTTCTCCTGCCCTGCCTCCTATTTTCTCCAAGAAAAGTGAAGTTTTTCACACAGTCCCCAAGTGACCCTATACCCCACACCTCATACCTGCCGTCTCTCTTTTTTATTTTTGTGATACCTGTCACTGAGGTCACCACAGTGCAACACAGAGCACCCATGAAAGCTGGCAGGGCATCTCCGCGGTCACACCTGGGATGCTACACAGAGCCCTAGTGGTGCAGTGGTTAAGCCCTTGGCTGCTCAGTGGAAGGTCAGCGGCTTGAACCCACCAGCCGCTCTGCAGGAGAAAGATGTGGCAGTCTGCTTCCATAAAGATTTACAGCCTTGGAAACCCTATGGGGCAGTTCTACTCTTTCCTATACGGTCACTGTGAGTTAGAATTGTCTTGATGGAAATGGGTTTGGGTTTGGGTTTGGGAGAAATAAAGAGAGGTAAAGAGTATTCTAGTCTCACTCCACCACATTTTTGAGTTGGAAAGGCCTCACCCAGTGGGTTCTGGCCACCATGGTGGACTGCAGAGTTGAGCTTGGCTCCTCTGCCTCCCTCCAGCTCCAGGGCCCATCAGCCTTACAGGGTTCTTTCTCTTGAGTTTCCGTTCTCCCTCAAACATGGTATCATGAAGAATCCTGTGAAATATTAACACCCAGAAGGCAAACACAGCCTTCAAATCAAGCAGACCAAGGAGCTTCTGTCTATGACGTCATACCTGTGTGCAGGGACAGGTTACCCAATAAGCAAGGTAAGCACCTGCTTAGGGTATCAACAAAACAGGGGAACCAGTTGTCCAAAGCAAAGACATAGATGCCAGACAGGACACAAGGAAAAGCGAGCGCACAACAATGATTCAAGGAAGGCTCGAATCATTACTCTTATTATGTATGGAAGTAGATACCGTTCAGCAGCTTAATTATGATGATATCATTGAATAATTTGTAACAGCAAAGAACAGAAAGAAATGTTTTTAATTATAACATGTTAGAGACGAAAGATCTATCTAAAAGTAAAATACAGTAATTTCTTGTAATATTTATCTTCTGGTCATTAAATTTTGTTTTATGACATCTTTTCATTTGTCCATTTATAATTATAGCATTTATTACAAAACAAGCATCAAAATTGAAGTATGAGCCGTTTAAAGAAAAATTGGTGAAAGTCAATTTTTCATTGTGGGAGATAAACAGAATTTTACACTGATTGTTGAAACAAGTTCACAGACTCATTTTCTTTGTTGTAGAATATGTGGAATATTCTTTTTTGCAGAAAATGTGTATATAGTAAAAATCTTAGTATACCACATCCACTAAAAATTTTATAATCCAGTTCATCTCATTCTGAGAAAATGGCATAGGCCACTTTTGCGTTCAGTCGTTAATATTATGTTGTTGTTAGGTACCATCAAGTCAGTTCCAACTCATAGTGACCCTATGTACAACAAAACGGAACATTGCCCGATCCTGCACCATCCTCACAATAGTTGTTATGCTTGAGCCCATTGTTCCAGCCACTGTGTCAATCCATCTCATTGAGGGTCTTTCTCTTTTTCACTGACCCTCTACTTTATCAAGCATGATGTCCTTCTCCAGGGACTGGTCCCTCCTGATAACATGTCCAAAGCATGTGAGATGAAGTCTTGCCATCCTTGCTTCTAAGGAGCATTCTGGCTATATTTTTTCTATGATAGATTTGTTCATTCATCTGGAATTCCGTGGTATATTCAATATTCTTCTCCAATGCCACAATTCAAGGGCGTCAATTCTTCCTTGGTATTCCTTATTCATTGTCCAGCTTTCGCACGCTATGAGGCGATTGAAAATACCATGGCTTGGGTCAGGCGCACCTTAGCCCTCAAAGTGACATCTTTCTTTTTGACACTTTAAAGAGGTGTTTTGCAGCATTTAAAAAGAAGTTACATCATGGATAACTAGGACACACACACACACACACATATATACATACCTGTATATATATAACTCACATGTCCGGTTCTAATGCATGAGTTAGCAGTTGAGGAGGGGGCACTGAAGATTATCAGTGTTTAAGGCACTCATGTGCCTTAATTAGGCCCTGCCTGTGTGTATGTGCCTCATAGTCCAAAGATTAGTGGAGCTTGTTCAGTGATTTTCCGCATTAACAAGTAAAACTCGTTGCTAAAAGCTGCCCTCACCTGCCTTCTCACTCCCGGCTCCTGCATGTGAGCCCGCCTCCCTTTGCGTCCGGCTTCTGCTCCAGAGGCATTTTCCAAAGGCTGGCGTCACTCCACTCATGGCCCTATGCAGCCAAGTGGCCAAGGGCGGTGGGGCCTCCACTCAGGCTCTGCCTGCCTCCTCCCCCATAACCCACGAGTCCCCGGGGTCTGAGGCTAAGAAGATCTCGGGGAATGGGCAGCTGACCAGACCAGGAGGAATTCTCACAGGAAGAAACATTCCAGGCTGCCGAGGTCGACCATCCCTGACTCTTGCAGACTCCTCTACACGACTCCATCTGTAGTTGGCCAGCAGCAGTTAGCGTTTTCAGAGTGAAATCGGGCTTCATTTCCCACCACATAAAGTCCTTCGGAATTGACTCGATGGCAACGGGTTTGGTTTTGGTTTAAGGTCCTTGGATGAGTCACTATTAAGTCTTGGACATCATTAACTTGTTTGTAGGTTAATTCTAACATCTGCCAGTTTCTCAGGGACTCTGTAGAAAAATACAAGGTCTTGTTTGTTACAAAAAAACACATAACACGGTTTCCATATTAATGAGACATCACATTAACAGTCAAAGTCAGAAGTGTGACCACTTACATTGTTGAACTATATTAGTGACACGTGATGATTGTACAGTTTTGAGGATTTTAAAAGTGATTTCACCATATGTTATGCCATTTAATTCTTCCGGCGGCCCTGAGGGTAGGAGGCATTGCCTCTGCTTTCCAAATAAGGTGAGCTGGGGTGAGTGACAGGCCCTGGTCTTCTGCTGTCGTAGGACCACTGGCTGGTATTGGAGTTGGGATGTGCGGTCCCACACATTATAGCGTGAGTGAAAATGGGACTGAGCCACTTCTCATGTTTTCGAAGCCTGTGTGTGTGTGTGTGTGTGTGCGTGTGCAGCATCACTGAGGTGTCTATGTTCAGCAGGAGTAAGGCTCCGAGCCCTAAGAGATGTGAAGACTGAGCATGTGTATGCTTCCCAAACACTGGCTTTTCTTCCTCAAACGACCCTCCCCAACAATCTCATACCATTTCCTCCTAATAATTATTTTCTCTAAAACTGTCATGACTTACTCTATAACAGAACTTGTTAGTTGCTGTGACATCAACTCCGACTCTTGGTGACCTTATATATATAACAGAACAAAATGAACACCCTCATGCCCAAAAGACCTCATCTTTCCTATAGCTTCTTGTTTTGGAAACAACATGCTAATGTAATGCTTCATAGACTATTCCTCCCACATTAACTCTATATATGAACCTTTCCATTTTAATAATTTAATAATAGACGCACTAATTTATGAGCACTTATTATATGCCAGGCAATTATTATATGTTTTCATTTTACCTTCTTAATAATCTTGTGGATTGGGTATTATTATTATTCCCATTTCACAGTTGAAAAAACTGATGCTCCAGGAGGTTGAGGGACTTTTCCAAGGTCACACAGTTAGCAAGGATAGCACTGCAGTGTGTTAAAAGAGGTAACTGTAACTTATGCAAACCATACTGACCAAAGCAAGAAACTTTAGAACTCAGCAATAACTCCAACGCAGGAATGATTTCTAGCTTCTCCCTTTCTTTCCTGACTATGTTATCTAATTTAATTTAGTTCCAGACAGTTAATAAATTTATTATCTTAAAGGAAAATGAAAATATTCTAGAAGAATATTTGAGTATAATTTCAAGCCAGAAAGAACACAAAGATCACTTCACAAAGAAGTTATATGATGAATAAACTCTTCATGGGGTGGGAGGGAAGGGAAGCAGAAGAAATAAAGCTGGATTGGGATCAACTCAGCTCTTTAATTCTAACAAAATATTCTCCCAGGCCACCCTTCACCCCATACAGTTTTATCAAACAGGAACCTATGGGAGCTTTTGCCAAAATTGACGCATTACTTTTTTTTTCTAATGAATCAACTTTGCTATTGTTCTCTCAAGGAATTTTTAGGAAATAATGAAAGCTACTTTCTCCAGAATTCAAGATTTGGTGATAGGTACTTACTATCTTTGTTGCCTTTTCCTGTAAAGAACTCCAGTAGAAGCAAAGAAAATATGTTTTTTTTTCTTTTAAAAAAGAAAAGAATCTAAAAGCAAAGTAGTATTAAGAAAAATAGATCAATGAATAGGAAAAACAGGAAGTGTCTATTGCATTAGCCTTCTACAGCATCTGTCAGTTTTGGCATTTTCTCTTTGGGTCACTGCTCATCCCTTAAGTTTCCTGTTTCTCTTGTTTTTTTCTGCACTGGTCCACTCCCCTGCTAACACTCCCCAGGAAAAACCCAATCCAACAGAACAGCTTCATTTAGCATCTACATACTGATGATTCCCAATTTATATCTCTAGTCCAGACCTTTCTTTTGGGTTCCAGTCCCCAGTATATTACAGTCTACCTGGTATTTCCTCTTGGATGTTACACACATACTACAGCCTCAAATTTCCCAAACCAAACCCCCATTCTGGCCCACCCTGCTTAATGACTCTCCTTTGTTCTCGGCTTAAAGTTCTTAATTTGCACCCTGCCTCTCCTCCATCCACATCTCCCAGTACCATCCTTCTCAAGTTGAGTCACACCCACAAGAAAATCCCTAGTCTTCTCCACTTTCTCATGCCGCACATTGGAAGGTGCTCTCCCTGCTGCCTTGACCATTCTTTCCTTACCCTTTTCACCTGATTAATGCCTATTCTCCGTTTAAATTTCAGCTTAGATACACCAGAGCCATGGAAAGGCATTGGGCCAGTAGTGCCTGAATTTATAGTCATCATAGCAAGCCCGACACTGTTTATTATGCACATTTATTTGCCATTCACCTAGACAATTTGGAGCAGACAATATTTATTGTCACTATTGTGTTCACAGTGCCTGGCAGATAACAGGAAATCACTAGATATAGTTCAATTAAGTGAATGAGCAAATGATTGAGCAAATGAATAAATGAAGACAATTGATTCCTAGTCAGGTCACGTTTCTTACTGAGCACCTGCTTTGGATAGGGCATCATAAGAAGTGTTCTAGAAGATTATATCTCACACTGTGGTATTTGTGCCCCTAAAGGTTTTCTTCAGAGATTATGGAAAGTCTCAGAGCCATTGAATAAACACTGTATTACTTCCCAGAGGAAGTAATTTACTCAACAATTAACCAACAAGATAGGTACCAACTAGCCTACTGGTAACAAACAGTATTTGTATAATAAAACCTTTAAAAGATAAAGCAAAAGGCCTCAAAGACATTTTATCTTTGCAGCTGGCTGCTTGTGTTCACAATGCTGATTACCCAAAGGGACAGTTCAATTCTGTCTTTCAGTTCTGGCTGGCTGGCTCCTTCTCTGGGAACTTGCAAAAGATTTTCTGAGGTAGAACATCTAACACTATCCCCCTGAGCACTTCACAGAGTAGTTTATGGCCCTCCTCCAAGCAATGGGAATTTAACTTTGTAACCCTTCCCAAGTCAAAATAAGCACAGCCCTCTCAGTGACCACTGGCTGAGAACAAAAGTGAAGGAGACTGACAGGAGCTAGAGGAGATTTACTGAGGCGAATTCACCACCTAAAATCCGCAAATGTAGTATACTGAGAAGAGCTGTCAGAGACTAGGAATTCTGGGTCTCCCACGGACATCGTGATTTGAGCAAGGTAAGCCTCGGTTAATTAAGTCATGTCTAAAAAGACCCTAGCTTCTAATTGAGCACTAGTCCATGCGGACTGATAGGAGTGCGATTCTCATTCTAATCATTTAGAAGGCTGGTTCTTTTACCTATATAGATTTGTTAAATGAAGTAAAAATGGCGTCGAGGGGTTGACAAAACGGCGTCAGCTGTTGAATGGACAATGACCGTAAGACTGGTGTTTATTAAAAGTTAAGCCTAGCTTTCCTGTAAATCAGGCTACCCTTTTTGACCAATGAAATCCTGACAGCACATCAATAGTAAATTGTGTAAACCAATCAGAAATAAGCTTCTTTTGCTTCCTCGTCTTGTCAAAAAAAAGCCAGTCACTGCGGGTACTTCTCGGAGTACCTTTACACTTTCAGTTTGTTGCTACCCGATTCATGAATCTTCTGCCCCAATAAACGTCATCCAATAGATTAATTGTATTATTGACTCAGTTTCTTTTGACAAATTCAACCAAGTCTTTATTCATTTGCTTCCAAATTTGTAGTAAAAGTAGAAGACTGGAAAAGAGAGGATAGAGAGAATGATAAAGTGAGAAGAGGTAAAACAACTTTCTTTAGTCTCATTAATACCCAAATCTCCACTTCCTTTCTTGAATATTTAACAGATGACAGAAGTCAACTTCAAGTAGTTGAAGTTCTCTCTGGATGCTGTAAAGGAGGTGGGGCCAAAGAGAAGTCTCACAGAGTGGGCCCTCCCAGCTGTTTTGACATTGTACACAGGTGGTCAGACTTGACTCAGATGAGCACCAAAAGGACCCGAGAGGAAAGCAGGAGAAGATAGGGAAACTGAGATGGCACCTGAGGAGTGTGCATGGAAGGGAGCAGGGTTGGGGCAGGCACCACTTATGCCCCAAGCACTAACAGGCCAGGGGGTTAGAAGAGCATGGACATCATGTCATCACCTGGTGCCCGTCACTCCTCTAACCCCGTGCCAGGCCTATGCCATTGAGTTCACCCTGCCTGGCACATAACTAGAAACCACTAAATATAGTTCAGCTAAGTGATGAGCAAATGATTGAATGAATGAATAAATGAATCCCTCCATTCTCCGTAAAAGGAAGGAAAGGTGCCCCTCCTTGGTGGATGGGTGTGGTGCCTTCTGGAGCTTGGGCTGTCAGTGGGTAGCTGATTCCCACTTAACTTTAGTGCCGTTTACTAGTCAGGCAGCACGCAAATGTTTTCCTTCCGTAAGCTTAGAATTTGCCCTCCTACTGTCTTTTGCCCAGAATTCATCATCCTAGATCTTGCTTTTGTGCTTCTCTAATGTAAAAATATTGGGCAGCTTTTTCCAAAAAAAAGTTTAGTTGCCTAAAATCAAGAATTTCTTCTAAAATTTAACTTGGTTATGAAATCTTTTGGTGGGGGTGGTGGCGAGGAATGATGAAAAGCTATTTGGTAGGAAAGTTACATTGTGGAAGAAGAATTTTGTTACTTTTCTATTCAGATTTACTTCTGAAACGTAACTGTATACACTGAAATTTAAATATTATGAGATTCGAGTTTTTTTGGTTTTTGTTTTTTAAATCACGGAATTGTGCCAGTAGTGTTGGGATTTAGCTAAATGTGAGAACTCTCTTTAGGATGATGCAATGCAAATCAGACTGCACAACGTGAAAGTCAGTGCTTTGGACATAATGATGATCATTTCTCTTGAGGGATCATCTCTTGATAAGTGCAAATATTTTTTCAACAAAGAAACTGATGCTCCAAATTTGATAAGACTGTTTTTTTTTTTTAATTTGGTTTCTATTTTTACGTAAGATGGTTAATCAGAAAAATAGTACCACAAGCAATTTAAAGATCAATGAACAAAATATATTGAGTCTTGATTTAGCAAGAAAGTGATATACATACCTGTTGCCATGGAGTCGATTTGACTCATAGCGAACCCTATAGGGTTTCTGTTGTGCATAGGGTCACTGAGTTGGAATCGACTCAAAGGCAACGGGTTTAGTTTTTGTTTTTTATATATGTTGGTGACCCTATGTACAACAGAACAGATATATATATACACATATATATGTTAAAGAACATTTTTGCTTTTGCCACTTTAGTAGGTTGTAGTGTAAGAGATGTGTGTGGTTATAGAAGATTGTGAGCTGTGTGTTCATTCAGCTCTGCTAGTCTTTTGCAAAATGCTTGCATGTGTTGGAGGCACCTCCATGTTTTCTCTGTGAAATACAAGTTACTTTGATTAAAAGTTATAACCAATATATGTGACTGAGCCTCAGCTAGCAACAATAGTGGCAGAGAGGAACAATGTTGTATGGAAAAAGAGTGGAGTGTGTTTTTGTTTAGGGGGAAGAGAGTAGTTTTGCCCTGCAGTAAAACAACTGATTGTTCCAGAATGACAAAGAAGAAAGTGTAGGACACAACCCGAATGGATACGGAAAGTTTGTAGAAGGTTTTTGGAAAAGAAATCTTATTTTTTCATGGACAAAGCTGGCTAAGATTTGATAGGTTTATTTATAAGTTTTCAAAAAGAGCTTTTATTTACTTTTTTTTTTTTAATTTTTGGAGTATTGGTCTGCTCTTTCTAAGAGATTATTAAAGGTTTTTCCTTACCTTTTGAGTAATCTGCCTACAAGGCAAAGATGCTGTGTCTTCTCAGAATAATTTTTGTGCTTTATGTTGACTCGATTACTTAAGAGCATAATCTCACTTTTGAAAGGGCTAAGGCTGTTCACAATCATGTTCCTGCATGTGCTGCCTTTTAAAACCTTTTATTGCCGCTTTGATTAAATAGGTAGTCAGGTACTGCTTCTCAGCAACCCATGATTATACCTTAATCAAGTGTTCAGATCTCCTGACAACTTTTGATACTTTGCCTTCCCAAAATCGAATCCAAAATGATGTCTTTTGAGATTTCCCTGCAGGCTCCTAGAAAATCACAAAGGATTGGTTTTTTACCTTATAAACAGTTTTACTAGGTTTATTTGACATTAACTATTGAGTTACATGAGAAGAGTTGCCAAATCAGAAGAGATGCTTAGCCTCCCCTAGGTTAAATGTGTATGGATAAAAATGTCATTAATATAAATATTTCCGAAACTGTGCTCTGTTTGGGAAGTTGCTAGAGATTTGTCGGTGCCCTCGCTGTCCATGATGTTTCTATTCAGATCTATTCAGATCCAGGCAAATCTATTACCCTGTAATCACACACCAGCAACATATTCTGTCATAATTTCAGTTATTTTTTTAAATGTTAACTTAGTCACAATTTTACTTTCTAAATTTGAATCTGACATCTTCTAGGCCAGTGGTTTTCAACTGGGGCTTCACATCACTTACCTCTGGAGTTTTATTAATGTGGAGACGGTCAGGACCTGCTCCAAATTTCCTCTCTTTATATGACACTCTTGATATAGTCAGTTTATTCTAATCAAATGGGTGTTATATTCATGGTATATTATGTCAGGATTATTCTACATTATATCTGAAGATATAGCCTCTATAAAGATTTTTTAATAAATCCATTTTAATAAATTATATGCAATATCCACTTGTTGTTAGTTGCTATCGAGTTGATTCCAACTCATGGCGACCCCATATGTGCAGAGTAGAACTGCTCCATAGGGTTTTCAAGGATGTGACCTTTTGGGTGCAGTTTGCCAGGCCTGTCTTCCAAAGCACCTCTGGGTGAATTCATACCACCAACCTTTCAGCTAGAAGTGTAGTGCTTAACCATTTGTGCCACTATTCTTTGAAAATAGAGTTAATCATTATGTTTACAGTTATTTTGTCTAAAACTTTTCTGGATTGATTTTATTATCTTGTTTTGCATCTCATAAAAACAACCAAATTCCTTGCCAGCTGCACTATTCTTGCTGTGAACTTTCATCAGAACTTTCACTTTTGAAAAATGATCAGTAATAAGTTAACCACAGCTCTGTGTCTTCTCAGAATAATTTCCTGTACTTTATGATGACTCCATCATCTAGAGATAATTTTTTTGGTTTACTCTATGCTTCCCTGAAAGTTCTGCTATCAGCTATGGGCCAGAGGGCTCTTTCTTCAACAAAGGACCATCTCAGAGCCCCGTGAGAAAGGACTATGCTAGGTACTTTGGGTGCAGGCTTCTGATGGCAACACTGAAATAGCTTTGAGCCCATGCTAGGGATGAGTCAGGATTTCCAGAACTCTTCTGAAGAAACAGAGACTGTTAAACCCAGATCCAGTGGAATCCTCAAAAAGTTAAATGTAGAATTACCATATGACCCAGCAACTCATATACCCAAGAGACTTGAAAGCAGGAACTCCAACAGATACATGTACACCCGTGTTCACTGCAGCATTTTAACAGTAGCCAAAAAATGGAAACAACCCTGGTGTCCATCAGCAGATGAATGGATAAACAAAAGGTGCATCCATATATTTATTATTCAGCCATAAAGAGAAATTAAGTCCTGATGCACGCCACAATATGAACCTTGTAAACATTATGCTAAGTGAAATAAGTCAGACACAGAAGGACAAATGTTGTATGATTCCACTTACATGAAATATCTATAATAGGAAATTCATAGACACAAAAGTAGATTAGAGGTTACCAGGGGCTGAGGGGATGGGAAAATGGGGAGTTACTGCATGAGGGGTACTGAATTTCTGCTTCAAGTGTTGAAAAATTTCAGAAATAAATAGCAGTGATGGTTGCACAACATTATGAATATAACTAATGCCACTGTATTATACACTTAGAATGGTTAAAATGGCAAATTTTATGCTACATATATTTTTCCATAATTAAAAAAAAAGATCCAAAGGAATAAGAATTAATTGCACAGTACTGCACGAACTGATAAGAGGTGACAGTGGTTTTTGTTTAGAATGTTGTTAATGTTTTGTTTTTGGAATTTAGAAGGAAGCCTTCCTTTCCTCTTAAACTATCTAATGAAGCCAATGAAAACAATTTAGTAGAGTATGCTTTTCTAAACTGAAATGACATTTGTAAATGTCTTATTCTCCCTGCATGACCCTTCCCAAATTTAGACATTCTTACTGAGCATTCTTATTTTCATTTTCAAGCTGGATTCAGAAGAGGATGTGGAACGAGGGATATCATTGCTGATGTCAGATGGATCTTGGCTGAAAGCAGAGAATACCAGAAAGATGTTTATCTGTGTTTTATTGGCTATGCAAAGGTATTCGACTGTGTGGATCATAACAAATTATGGATAACATTGCAAAGAATGGAATTCCAGAACACTTAATTGTCCTCATTTGGAATCTGTACATAGACCAAGAGGCAGTCATTGGAACAGAACAAGGTGATATTGTGTGGTTTAAAGTCAGGAAAGCTGTGTCTCGGGGTTGTATCCTTTCACCATACTTACTCAATTTGTATGCTGAGCAAATAATCTGAGAAGCTAGACTAGATGAAGAATTGGAGGATTGGAGGACGACTCATTAACAATCTACGATATGCAGATGATACAGCCTTGCTTGCTGAAAGTGAAGAGGGCTTGAAGCACTTACTGATGA
>NW_004443974.1:890621-903046 GCF_000243295.1 Trichechus manatus latirostris
GACTAAGGTAGGCCTGACCCAAGCCATGGTATTTTCAGTTGCCTCATCTGCATGACAAAGATGGACAGTGAATAGGGAAGACTGAAGAAAAATTGATGCCTTTGAATTACGGTGTTGGTGAGGAATATTGAATATACCATGGACTTTCAGAAGAACGAACAAATCTGTCTTGGAAGAAATATAGCCAGAATGCTCTTTAGAAGCAAGGATGGTGAGACTTCTTCTCACGTACTTTGGACATGGTATCAAGAAGGACTTGTCCCTGGAGAATGACATCATGTTGGTAAAGTAGAGGATCAGTGAAAAAGAGGAAGACCCTATGAGAGATGGTTTGACACAGTGGCTGCAACAATGGGCTCAAGCATAACAACTATTGTGAGGATGGCACAAGATCAGGCAGTGTTTTATTCTGTTGTTCATGGCATCGCTATGAGTTGGAACCAACTTGGCAGCACCTAATAACAATAACCATATTCTTATTTTCATGACAATACAATTATTTTCATAGGTTTAATAAGAATCTGTCCTCCTTGTTAACAGGTCATGATTGGAAACATGGATTATACAACCAAGCTTTGACTAGAACATCATATTTGAGAATGGTGCTCATAGAATCAGATATGGCGAGACGCTTTTGAGGAACTAAGGTTGAACTTTATAGAGCCAATGCTTACAAAGCCCTCCCAGGAAAACCAGCCTGGTACCTGGTGTACAGGGTTCCCAGTCTTACAGGTAGATAAGGAAGGTTGTTCCTGGCAGGACCACTAACCTTACAGTATTTGGGGGATCTCGAGAAGAGAGGAATTCTTACAAATCCATAGATGATGCAGGTGAAATCTGATGAGTTCTTGGCTTGGCTTTCTAGCCTGGAGAGACTTTGAGATTCCTAATTAAAACTTGAAGCACAGCACATTTAAGAAGACTTTATGGAGCCCTGGTGGTACAGTGGTTAAGAGCTACAGCGAACTATGGCTACTAACCAAAAGGTTGACAGTTCGAATCCACCAGTCACTCTTTGGAAACCCTATGGGACAGTTCTGCTCTGTCCTACAGGGTCGCTGTAAGTTGGAATCAACTTGATGGCAACTGATTTGAATTTTCGGGTTATGGTAAATTGGAGCCCTAATGGTGCAGTGGTTAAGAGATTAGCAGCTAGCCAAAAGGTTGGCAGTTCAAATCCACCAGCCACTCCTTGGAAACCCTATGGGGTAGTTCTACTTTGTCCTATAGGGTCACTATGAGTTAGAATGGACGTTACAGCAACGAGTTTGGTTTGGGTTTTGGTTTATGGTAAATTAACACTCTTGCTATACCTTTGTAAATAATCAGGCCAAATCTAATAAGACCCAGTCTTATTTTGTGATCAAGAATAATCCTTCACTGAGATTATTTTTTATCAAAAGGAGGAGACTGTAGAGAGAAAGTTTGTATTCTGATGGAAAACTTTGCACTGTCTGGAGCACACACTTCCAGGTTTCACGTTCTAGCCCTGTTTAATATCTTTGTGTTATTTTTCACCTCTTTGTATATTGGGAATAACTGATGGATATACAAATTTTGTCTTGTCTGACAGAGAATTAATTGCCTTTTCTTTATCCCCACGCCTGTGGAAAAACTTATTTAAAAAAAGGTATAATTGTTACCTTGGTAAGTAGCGTCTGGGGTCTTAAAAGCCTGTGAGCAGCCATCTAAGATACTCCACTGGTCTCATCCCTTCGGGAGCAAGGGAGAGTGAAGAGAACAGGATACAAGGAAAATCTTCAAATTACAACAGCGAAACAGAATGGCTCACAAAATAGTGAATATCACCCATAAGTACTGTGCTTCTTTAAAAAATCACTTATATGAGACCAAATGGTCAACAATTACTTTAAAACAAAGATGATAACGTAAGTGGGCAGGGAAACTAGATTAATGGAAACAAAACAACCAGAATGGAAATAATGAGAATGTTCACACATTGTGAAAAATGTAACCAATGTCACTGAACAATTTGTGTAGAAATTGTTCAATGGGAACTTAAACTGCTGTGTAAACCTTCACCGAAAACACAGTAAGATATTATTTTAAAAAATTATAATAGTGAGCATAGAAGGGGCCAGAGGCTCACTCTATGGGGCATAATCAGCCCCTGAGCTCTATAGGGCACGTGTGTGTCACACAGCTTGGATGGAGGAATGCACACAACAAAGCTTCTCTTCTTTTGTCAAGTTTATCTTCCTTTGACTTAATATCCTATTCCTGACTTGCTTGCTTTCTCTACATTTTAGAGATTTAAAATTTCTGAACAGTATTATTTTCCTGTTTAACTCTCCAATTTATTATAGTACATAATTCCCACCTTTTAAAACATAACAAAGTGGGGAGGGGGTTGTGGCAGCCCAGTTGTCGGGTGGGGGAGGGGAAGGGTGGGAGTAGTGGTTTAGCAAAGGGCTGCTCAGGGTCGGCGATCAGCCATGCGGAAGGGCACTTAGTAAATGAGTAAGTGGATTGAGGATAATGGAGCCAGGTTTTCACTGTCAAGGACAGGATGCAGGACAGAAAAGCGGAAGCTAGACTGGACGAGTGGTGTTGGGCTGAAATATGAGAGACGTTGTCAATATAAATCTAAAACTAGATTTCCCGCGCTGTCTACAGCAACGACCATACCTATATTCCAGATTGTGACTTCCAAATAAAAATTTTCATGACTAAAAGGAACCAGTGTTCCTTGGAGAAATGGTTGATTCAGGGCTAGGGGAGGATAAGTACAAAAGGAGCTGGAACATGTTGTTACGCCAGAAAGTAAGACAGTGCTCATAGAATAATGGAGACATGTTAAAAGGACACAGAGACCAGAATGATGAAGCTCTCATTGACCAAGTCTAGGATAATTTGGACATCAAAATAATTATAACAAGAAATTATAACCCAGTAAGTAAAGTAGAAATCCATTGACCATCACTTTAATTTAAAAATCAGACATAAAAAAATAGAGAAAATTCTTCCCTATAGAAGAATGTCAACTAATAAAAGGAAAATGTTAAAGTGGGATGAGGAAAGAGATTTTAAATAGTTTTAATGTAATCTCCACATCAAATATTTATTAGAAAGGGAAAAAAAAGTAACCATATAGTGGAGAAAGCTGGTATATAACATCTTAATCAAGTGATCGAAGTCAATGTCACAAGTAAAGAAAAAAATTCAGCATTGATTTGCCATCTGATAAGATGAAATGAGAAGAGCACAACAGCATGTCTGATATCACTTCTGTGATATAAAACATGTATAAACTGGGTCTAATCATGAGAAAAGGAGCCCTGGTAGTGCAGTGGTTAAAGCACTCGCCAGCTAACCGAAAGGTTCGTGTTCGAACCCACCAGTGGCTCTGCTGGAGACAGATGTGGCAGTTTGCTTCTGTAAAGATTACAGCCTTGGAAACCCACTGGGGCAGTTCTACTGTGTCCTGTAGGGTCGCTATGAGTCGGAATCGATTCCGTGGCAACAGGTTTGGTTTTTTGGTTAATCATAACAAAGCAGTGGATAATCCCAAATGGAGGGATGGTCTACCAAATGATTAGCCAGCAATTTTTCTAAATGTCAAGGTTGTGACAGTCAAGGAAAGACTAGGGCACTGTTCCAGACTGAAGGAGGCTCAATAGAGTGGTGGGCGGGCTGCAGGACTGTGGATGGATCCTTTTCCTGTAAAGCTCATCATTGTGACAATTGGAAAAATCTGAACAGGGTCTCTGCAAGATACTTAAACTTTTAAGTTCAAAATTGTTTCAAAATAAAAAATTTAAAAAAAAAAAGCAGAAAGAGTCTTGCCCCTTTTCATTGTTGCCTGTGACTGATAAAATTGTTCTCATGTATTTAAATAGGTGATAATTATGTGTCATAAATTCATATGTGTGTGTATGTGACATAAGATAGATATGACTTAACATCAGTTAAATATATATGTGTGTGTGTGTGACACACGAACATACACATGTTACTTAACTATTAGGCATATCTTTTATCTAAAGAACTCAGAAATGTTTGTAGCACAAATACAAACTCTTCATCAATTTAAACTCCTGTCTCCAATACAGCATTCCAAAGCTCTACAACTAAGCAGTAAATTTGAACTGCAGAAGTGGTGTTTTGAGAAGCACCAAGTCACAGCCTTTAGGAAGGTGACAGAGGCTTCTATGGGCTTCAGAAAACCCTTAAGTTCTCTTACTAATTCTTGTAAGGACTTGAGTCTTTGGTTGTCAACGTCCCCACCTCATAGGGCGCTGTGTCACCATCAGGTACACAGAGGCCTTGCTGCAAGCTCACAGCGATGCTCTCCATCCCGCTCCCAGTCTCTCCGAACACCACAGGGTGCTGTTGGCCAGCAAGGTGGGTGCCTGTGTTTCAAAGAAACGTACAGGCGTGGATCAGTTTCCCGGAGGGTCATGTGCATTTCCCTGGAGGAATAGTGTATCCATTTTATGGCGTTACACACTCACGTCACAGGCCCTTTGTCAGAACCATCTCTTTCTTAATCCATAAGCCTTTTTAAAAAACTTATTTCTGAAACTTTTAAACCTGACTGACTCCTCATTTTGGCAAACAAATATTATTTTTATGAATAACCTGGAAGAATAAAGGGAGTAAAGAACATGACCCAAAATACTGAGAAAAGCTACTTTACCACAGATACAAATCCACGTTTTTTATTCTTCCCCAAATACCTTGTTCCAAGTTCTGGACACGTGCCAGTTGTGAAGGACTCTGGGTGTGTCCAAGGGCAGAAGGCGAGGACCCATGACGCCTTCCCATTGGTTTGTTTACCAGATTCCCTTAGCTACTGTGCAGAACTTCGAGGTTTTGCAATAGTGTGTTAAAAGACGTGAATGAAGCCTTTATATATAATTATAATTCAAATATGCCAGGGCTGTGTCCAGTCCAGAGCCTGGATGTTTGCTTACACGTCGTGCCTCGGGGTTCGCTCCTGTTAAAGGGATCCTGTTAAAGGGATTCGTTCTTCGCAGCCTTCCTGGGCACTCTGTCTCTCCGTGACACAGGGCAGGGAGGCAGGGCTGTACACACACTTGCGGGAGGACAAAAAAATCACTCCCAGAAACAGCTTTTAAATAGACCCCGCACCCCTGGACTTCAACAACAGGCATTCTATTTCCCCTAGGAGATGTGCTGAACGTGGAGCCCATGGCCTGGCCCTAGTCCCCCAGCCCTGGAGGGGCAGCGTTCTCTGCAGAGCCAGCCCGCTGGGGGTTAGGCGCATGGACCTGCGTTGCCAGGAGGGTTAAAACAAATGTGGCCCAGTTTTAGAGTGAAATCACAGGCCACAGATGAGGTGCCTTGTGGACGTGGAGAGATAGTTTTCATCTTTCACCACACCCGAGTCTCACCACACCCGAGAAAAAGGGGAGGTGAACTGCCTGCCGTGGAGGAAGTGCACGCACGTCATTGTGCAGTACAGATTCGGTGACAGAATCCTCGGAGTTCACCCTGTGTTCGTTCTGAGAGCCGGACTGAGAACCTGGCTCTCGCCCTTCCCCACCAGACCTTCCCTTCCAGGGTAAAGGAGACGCATCTGTCAGTGGGTGGCACTAGGGGCACCACAGCCACAAAACATGGGGCAGTGTGCGTGCGTGCGTCCCACTATACTGGAGGGCAGTCAGCACTGAGCAGTCTCTCCCTTTCAAATGGAGAAAAGGGGCCTTTGATTAAAAAATAACTAAAAAAAAAATAAAAAAACACTTTATCCTCCACCTAAGCAACCTTAGCACTGCATATCTGAACCCGGAGCTCAGATCCACACCTACAACTGCTGTACTTACCTGACACTCAGCTGTGTCATTTCCCCTCCCCTCACCTTCCTCCAAAAGAAAGCCGTCCTTCTCCTCCCACATCCAATCAGCCACCTGATGGATGCATCTCCTGAGAAAGCTTTGGGTCCCTCACCGCCCCCACAGGTGCAGTCTACCATCCCTCCCACCAGCTACAGGGGCTACCTCAGCCCCTGTGCCTATCCCAACCCCTCTCCACATGCAGCCTGTGAGCTGTAAGTCCTGAGCAACTCCCTCCTTCCTCCAACCCAATGCTGCTGCTTCCATCGCATCCCCTACCTGCCTCTCACCAAGCCTGCCACTTCCCCGGCCTGCCTCTCATCAGGCCCTCAAGACCATCTACCAGAGTTCTCACCTAACTCAGCCTTCTGTTCAAATGACTGACTCAGAGAAGCTTCCTTTGGTCCTGTTCCCACCCCAGCACTGCCTAGATTTTGTCCCTGGCCTCATTTTATGTGCTTATAGCTCCCTGCTCCATCCTTTTATAGCAATTATGTACTTTGTGTTGGATGTATTTGATGAATATCTCCCTCTTCCTCTGGGCCCTTCACCAGCTAGCTTTGCTCCCTTCTCTGCGCCCACTGCACAGCACGGAACCTGGCATATATTTTGTGCTTAATAAAAATTTGCTAAACCAACAAATGCATGAAGGACAGAAAGGTGCTGAAGGAAGACCTGAAGACATTGCTGGGCTTGAGGTTACTGTCTTAGGTCAATATCTTCTTAGGTTTGTGTAAATTTCAAAAACAAAGAGGCTAAAAATGTTCTATGTGTTGGAAAGCAGAAAGAATGGATGCATTTATGATTTTCATCATCATCACACGTTTCAGCTTACTCTGGGAAGGCTGCGTTAGGGTTGAACTGCCCAGGGCTGGCAAGAGGGAACTCGGACTACCCATCCTCAGGGGTTTGGGTAGAAGTTGATTGTGTGCATCTCCATATTCCTCCCAGGCCCCACTTTGATATGACTCGGGCCTTAAAAGAATGTAGGCACCGGGTGTGAGTTACAGACCATCTCTAAAATGCCACTAAAATGCATCCTCTTACAGCTCATAAAGTCCAAAAATTAATAGAAATGAGTTGAATTTCATAACCCTAAGAAACTCCTGAGTGTTTATAACTTGTGCTCATTCTTCTAAGTATTATCCCAGCTGATAGCAGGTATTTAA
The DNA here is from genome assembly GCF_000243295.1 of Trichechus manatus latirostris. Lineage (NCBI taxonomy): Eukaryota > Metazoa > Chordata > Mammalia > Sirenia > Trichechidae > Trichechus > Trichechus manatus. The sequence continues at coordinate 897,610 of NW_004443974.1, forward strand.
ATTCTTGTTTCAAATAGGCAACATCCTCGGGAAAGTGACATCAGCAACAGACCTCAGCAAAATCAAAAGATAATGTTTCCTCTTTACCCTGTGCTTTCAAGGTTGGCTCTCGCCTTCAGACTGCTTCTCACCTGGCCCGCCCCTCCATGCAAGGACCCGCCTCAAGTCACAGTGGTGAGTAGGGTCCTCTGTAAGTCTCACAGGGAGAAGCCTCAGCTTTGCTCCAGCACTTGGGATAGGTGGTGCAGCAGGGACAGGCCAGCGACCCACCCTCAAATGATAATCACCACAACTGCCTCCTGTCCCAGAAGAATGCTAGCTCTCTAGACCTTCAGTCTGGCACTTTGGCCCCTTGAGATGACTGCCGTTCTCAGATGACACACAAAACCACCTTTACCCTGAGCACAAAGTGCAATGGTTAAAAGTGCTGCCCTGTGTCATGGTGCCATTCCTCAGGATTAAGCTGGTTGTAGAACACACACCTTCCTTGTTAGGATGAATTTTTACTTGAGGTTTCTAAGGTAACCTCTGCAGAAGGTTAGCCACCAAAGTCTATAGAAGTGATGTGTCCCAGCATATGTTTAACACTGTGTCTCTGACTCAGAAGAATGCCTATCTGGGGACATTTGTAAGCATGGCTGAAGGCATGCCAAAGAAGAAACTGAGTCTTGGCTCATTTGCATACAGCATTAATTCAGGTGATTGCAAGGTCCAGACCTGAAAAACAAAACTGGAGTTCTGCAGACCTGTATCTTTGAGACGCGATAAAAAGGCAAATGGAAAAATGAATGGGCAGACAACAGAATAATCCTACATATGCCCACTGCTAACACAGCCAGCCTCAGTTCTTGGGTACACACTCTGAACACACTCTGTGAAACAGGCCCTGTTCTTACCAGCATACTGGTCCTCCACCTTTTCCTATGGGAGCTGTCAGGCCTGCTCACAGACACAAGAAATGGTGTAGTCCATTCTCTGATCTGTGGCTACCTTAGGCAGATTCCAGGTTGAAAACCGCATCATTCCAGAAACGCCTCAAACTGAGACTGCACCGGCTCATAAACAAACATGGCTCTCCTGTCTAAAATGTGCTCCTCTCTGGAGAAAGTCCAACTACAGCCCCTTACAATTCAACCTGATCTGACAGGAGCCTGGCATAATCAAGAGAGAAATTCTACAGTGATTAAGAGATACAAGTACATATATCAGTCAGAGATTGCTTTTGGCTGCATGTAAGCACCAGTCACTAATGCCAAAGATCAGGAAATTGAAGATTTTTACCAACTTCTGCAGTCTGAAATTGATCAAACATGCAATCAAGATGCATTGATAATTACTGGTGACTGGAATGTGAAAGTTGGAAACAAAGAATTGGTGGTTGGAAAATATGGCCTTGGTGATAGAAACTATGCCTGAAATCGCATGATAGAATTTTGCAAGACCAACGACTTCCTCATTGCGAATACTTTTTTTCACCAGCATAAACAGCGACTATACACATGGACCTTGCCAGATGGAATACACAGGAATCAAACTGACTGTATCCGTGGAAAGAGACAATGGAGAAGCTCAATATCATCAGTCAGAAAAGACCAGGGCTGACATTGGGACAGACCGTCAATTGCTCATATGCAAGTTCAAGGTGAAGTTGAAGAAAGCTGAAACAAGTCCAAGAGAACCAAAGTATGAGCTTGGGTATATTCCACCTGAATTTGGAGACCACCTCAAGAATAGATATGACACACTGAACACTAATGAACGAAGACCAGACAGGCTGTAGAATGACATCAAGGACATCATTCATGAAGAAAGCAAAAGGTTATTAAAAGACAGAAGAGAAAGCAAAGACCAAACTAGATGTCAAAAGAGATTCTGAAACTTGCTCTTAAGCTTAGAGTAGCTAAAGGGAATGGAAGAAATGCTGAAGTAAAAGAGCTGAAGAGAAGATTTCAAAGGATGATTCTAGAAGGCAAAGAAAAATATTGTACTGAAATGTGAAAAGACCTGGAGTTAGACGACCAAAAGGGAAGAACACACTCGGCATTTCCCAAGCTGAAAGAACTGAAGAAAAAAATTCAGCCTCAAGTTGCAATATTGGGAAAAATATTGAACAATGCAGGAAGCATCAAAAGAACATGGAAGGAATACACAGAGTCACTGTACCAAAATGAATTGGTCAGCGTTGAACCATATCAGGAGGTAGCATATGATCAAGAACCGATGGTATTAAAGGAAGAAGTCCAAACTTCACTGAAGGCATTGCTGAAAAACAAGGCTCTAGGAATCGATTGAAAATTAATTGAGATGTTTCAACAAGCAAATGCGGCACTGGAGGTGCTCACTCGTCTATGCAAAGAAGTTTGGAAGACAGCCACCAGGCCAACCAACTGGAAGAGACCCGTACTTGTGCCCATTCCAAAGACAGGTGATCCAACAGGCTGCAGAAATTATTGAACAATATGATTAATACCACACTCAAGTAAAATTGTGCTGAAGATAATTCAAAAACAGTTGCAGTAGTACATTGACAGGGAACTGCCAGAAATTCAAGCAAGATTCACAAGAGAACGTGGAACGAGGATATCATTGCTGATGTCAGATGGATCTTGGCTGAAAGCAGAAAATACCAGAAAGATGTTTATCTGTTTTATTGAATATGCAAAGGCATTCGACTGTGTGGATCATAACAAATTATGGATAACATTTCAAAGAATGGGAATTCCAGAACACTTAATTGTGTTCATTTAGAACCTGTACATAGACCAAGAGGCAGTCATTGGAACAGAACAAGGGGATATTGCATGATGTAAAATCAGGAAAGGTATGCATCAGAGTTGTATCCTTTCACCATACTTATTCAGTCTGTATGCTGAGCAAATAATCCGAGAAGCTGGACTATATGAAGAAGAATGTGGCATCAGGATTGGTGGAAGACTCATCAACAACCTGCGTTATGTGGATGACACAACCTTGCTTGCTGAAAGCGAAGAGATCTTGAAGCACTTACTAATGAAGGTCAAAGACCACAGCCTTCAGGATAGATTACACTTCAACATAAAGAAAACAAAAATCTCCATAACTGGACCAGTAAGCAACGTCATGATAAATGGAGAAAAGATTGAAGTTGTCAAGGATTTCATTTTACTTGGATCTGTAATCAATGTCCATGGAAGCAGCAGTCAAGAAATCAAATGAGTTGTTGTACTGGGCAAATCTGCTGCAAAAGACCTCTTTAGACTTCTGCGCAACATGGCGCTACAGTCAGAAGCACCACACCATCCCTCCACAGCAAAGATCAGAAAAACTAAGTCAAACAGAGTTACACGTCAATCCTGAAACCCTAACCATCAAATGAAGAGAAAAAGAACTCAGCCAAGCACCGAATGGAATAAGAAACTGACCCTGAACAGATCACAAAGAGAAATACTTGCAGAGGTCCCCTATCAGCTGCCACAGCACCGATCGACCATCTTGGACTCCTATCAGAGATCAGTGAACAGGAGGTACGAGAAAGCAACTTCACGGAGCTTCCAGCAGGAGACAGAACAACTAATAACCCACAATATAGGCTTTCCCACACCCCCACCCTTCTTCACCCGCATTTAGCCTCCTCTGCTTCCTGCAGCCACAGTCTGTTGGCCAGGAAGCACGAGCTTCCCCCCAGTGCTGCTTGGACTCCACCTGCCGACACTGGCCGGCTCCCCGAGTGCCTTTTGTTGACTGCTGGTGTTGCTTTTTTCTGCCTCTTTAGATTTCTTACTTACCTCTCACCACCTCTCCCTCCTTTCTCTCAAATACCTGGCTCCAGGCGCCATCTTTGCTTCTTCCTGAAGGCTGTGAAACACAGCTTGACTGTGAAACTGCTTCCCGGCCTATGCCACCATGCTGGTGGGACCCTTGGGGCTTTTTTGTTTGTTTGCTTGCTCTGATTTGTTCTGTTTTGATTTATTTGTTTGTTTTTCTTTTCTCTGCTTGGGAGCTCCTTTTAGCCAGGCAGTACCACGTGGCTGGGAAGCTAGTCCCTTACTCTGCGCAGACGCACAGGGTCATCCCTGGGGGCATTTCCTTTTTCTTGTTTTTCTTTTTTTTTTTTTAATTTCTTTGTTTAGTTTTCTTCCCTCTCTTATTCGTTTTTGTCTTTCTCCATTTCCAGTTTCTCGATTTATTCATTTTTTTCTTTTACCCTGTTTCTTTGTGTTTTTTTCATTTTTGTTTTTCCCCATTTCTCAGTCTCTTATCTCTCCACTCCAATAGCAAGCTTCCTTAGCACTCTTTTCTGTTTGTGTCTATGTCTTTGGCTCCTGTTCCTCTCTCCTCTCTCTCATCTTTCCCATACCCATCTTAGCTCAATACATCACAATCTACCCCCTCCTTCCTGCCTAACTGCACCATGTGCCGAACATCACACTCCCAAGGAACACAGGCATGGATTACAGGAAGCTGCCCTGCACTGATTCCCAGTCCACAATGTCAGCCCTGGTAAGTGCCACAAAAAACCTATCCCAGCAACTCCCCTTCAGCTGGACCTGCCCTGCTGTGCCATACCTGAGTGACTGACCCTGCCCATTGGAGAAGGAAGTGAAAAGTATCGTGCCTACAGACGAGCAAACAACAAAGAACACACAGCTCACCTGCTTAGACATAACCAAGTAAAACAAAAAAGCATAACAAACAAATCTACAATCAATAAATGGGGAAAATAACAACTGAATGCCCCGAAGACAGCAGACAATATCAAAACATTTATAAAAACAAGACAAGATGGTTCCAGTAGGCATCCAAAATAAAACACCAGATGACTTTCCAGTAGAAGAAAAGGCACTAGACCTAACTGATAGGGAATTCAAATCTGTAATATTCAAATTATCCAAGAGTTGAAGCAAAAAACAGACAAAAATGAGGAAAAAATAGACAAATTCATGGAAAATACAGACAAAAAATGGAAGAATTCAAGAAAATAACACGAAAAAAATGCTAAAATAAATTCACAACTAGAAATCATACAAAAACAACAATTAGAAATCCAGAAGATAAACAACAAGATTTCAGAAGTGGACAGTGTCATAGAACGGCTGAGGAGCAGATTTGAAATAATGGAAGATAGGATCAGTGAAATTGAAGACAAACACTTGGATACAACTCTTTTTGAGGAAAAATCAGAGAAAAGAATAAAGAAAAATGAAGAAACCCTGAGAATTATGCGGGATACAATCAAAAGCAAAAATCTGCAAGCGATCGGAGTTCCAGAACAGGGGGAGAAAACAGAAAACACAGACAGGATCACTGAAGGACTGCTGAGAGAAAACTTCCCCAATATCATGAAAGATGAAAACCTGACCATCCAAGAAGCTCGAAGAATCCCATATAAGATAGACCCAAAAAGAAAATCACCAAGGCATATTATAATCACACTCACTAAAACCAAAGACAAACAAAG
>NW_004443974.1:904235-971955 GCF_000243295.1 Trichechus manatus latirostris
GAGGGACTGAATTGCTGGGCGGAGGGCTGTGGGGACCATGGTCTCAGGGAACATCTAGCTCAATTGGCATAACACAGTTTATTAAGACAATGTTCTACATTCTACCTTGGTGAGTAGCATCTGGGGTTTTAAAAGCCTGTGAGTAGCCATCTGAGATACTCCACTGGTCTCACCCCTTCGGGAGCAAAGGAGAATGAAGAGAATAGGATACAAGGAAAAGATTAGTCCAAAGGACTAATGGACCACAGCTACCAAGGCCTCCACTAGACTGAGTCCAGTACAGCTAGATGGGGCCTGGCTACCACCACTGACTACTCTGACTGGGATCACAATAGAGGATCCTGAACAGAGCTGGAAAAGGATGTAGAACAGAATTCTAACTCACAAAAAAAAGACCAGATTTACTGGCCTGACAGACTGGAGAAACCCCGGGAGTATGGTCCCCGGACACCCTTTTAGCTCAGTGATGAAGCCCCTCCTGAAGTTCACCATTCAGCTGGGGATTGGACAGTCTTATAAAACAAAACAGGACTAATGAGGCACAGCAGTCCAGGGACAAGGACTAGAAGGCAGGAGGGGACAGGAAAGCTGATGATAGGGAACCCAAGTTTGAGAAGGGACAGTGTTGACATGTCATGGGTTTGTTAACCATTGTCATAAGGCAATATGTGTACTAACTGTTTAATGAGAAACTATTTGTTCTGCAAACCTTCATCTAAAGTACAAAACAAAAAGAATTATCTATGTGAGATCGAATTGACAACAGCAACTCAAAACGTTTGATAGGAAGCCTAGGGAACAGTGAGTTGAAGATAATGGTGATGGAATAATTTGGAAAATGATAGTGAGAATAGCAGCACAGCTGGAAGAATGTAATCGATGTCATTGAATTGTACATGTAGAAACTTTTGAAATGGTATAACTTTGGCTATGTATATTTTCACCAAAAAAAAAGTCCTCAAAATCGAGAAGGGAGAGTGTTGACACGTAGTGGGGTTCTTAACCAATGTCATAAAACAATATGTGTACTGACTGGTTAATGAGAAACTGTTTGTTCTGTAAACTTTCATCTAAAGTACAATAAAAGAATTTTTAAAAAAAAGACCTCTTTAAAGTGTTAAAAAGCAAAGATGTCACTTTGAGGACTAAGGCTTACCTGACCCAAGCCATGGTATTTTAAGTTACCTCATATGCATGTGAAAGCTTGACAATGACTAAGAAAGACTAAAGAAGAATTGATGCCTTCGAATTATGGTGTTGCCAAAGAATATTGACTATACCATGGGCTGCCAGAAGAATGAACAAATCTGTCTTGGAAGAAGTACAGCCAGAATGCTCCTTAGCAGCAAGGATGGTGAGACTTCATCCCATGTATTTTGGACATGTTATTAGGAGGGACCAGTCCCTGGAGAAGGACATCATGCTTGGTAAAGTGGAGGGTCATCAGAAAAGAGAAAAACCTTCAACAAGATGAATTGGTATGGTGGCTGTAACAATGGAGTCGAACATAGGAACGATTGTGAAGATGGTGCAGGACTGGGCAGTGTTTCATTCTGTTGTACGTATGGTCACTGTGAGTCGAAACTGACTGTAGGGCACCTAACAACAGTAACAATAACTAAAAGACAAAATTCAAATCAGACTCTCTTCCAAAGGCAGCCATAGCTGCAATTCCTGTTGGAGATTTCTATTTTTCACATTCCTATAGGAATTGTGTTGTTAGTGAGATTAAAAGATCTGTTGAAAGATACAGTTATTACAAAGTGGAGACACATGAAGAGTAATGAGGAAAACCATTGCTCTACCATTAGCTCTAAAGCTATTTGCTGCCTTTAGGAGAGAGTGATGGAAGAGGCTGCATAGGCCCGGCTCACTATTATTTACTCCCCATTGCTAACCAACACATTGTCTCATGATTTTGTTTTTTCCCTCCAGTTCCAGTCTCTACAAAAGGTTTAAGATTAACCGATGTTCCTCCCTGGAGGGTGGAAAACAGGTGATAATGATCTAAGAATGAAAAAACCAAACAAAGCACCCATCTTGTCACAAGAAAAAGCAGGATGTTGCCAGATAATCCCCAAGGATGTCACCAGATAACCTCTAAGAATACCAGTAGAAGGTTAACTCATCCAAGACATCACCACCTCAAGGGGAAACTAACACAAACTTCTAAGATCCATAATCCTGTCCCTATAAAAGCCTTCAGCCGATCTCCAGTGGGGGAGATGGGTTTTTTGGAGGAATCTATTCCCCTCTGTCTCCTATATATCAATATATAATAAACATCTTGCTGCTCACCTCACCCCTGTCTCAGAATTGGCTATTGCGGCAGGCGGCTCCAATCTGCGTTATTGCGGTAACAGTGACAGAGCAAGAGTTCAAGCAGAGCTGGGTTCAAATCACCAGTCTACCCCTTCCTAACTCAGGAAGTCTGTCTGAACCTCTTTCTGTACCTGTAAAATGTGTGTAGTACATAAAGACAAAGGATCTGATGTAATAAAGGCTCAGCTAATTTAAACACTATTTGACAATGACATTGGCAAATTCTGTCTCCTATGCTTGAACAGATAGGATTAATTAGCTGGATCTGTTGCCCCTACTGAAAACGGTGTAAAGCCTTTACCCTGCAGCAGAAGAAAAAAGAAGGAAGATGTCTTTAGGAGGTAAGGTAGATGTAGAATATTTAACCACAATTCCAAAAGTACAGTTTGGGAGTTATATTTTACTGTTAAGAAGCAGAGATGATTATTTCTCAAGGTGAAATTTCCCAGAGAGTGCTTTGGAGAAATCATTTTGTTCTTCTTTTGTAGCTGCAGGCATTCCAGCCTGTACTGGATTCACACCATCGGGTTACTTGCAAGCCACACTGTGCTGGAAGGCCACACTTGAATTCCCAGGACTGCCGTCTGGAACAACAGCCTAGGAGCCATCAGAGTCATTTCCTGGCCTGGACCCAAGCCAAGGAGTAGGAGGCAGAGGGAGGCGAATGCACAGTCAAACCAGAGTCTCTGTCCCTTTGCAACGCTGGCCAAGCCTGTCAGTCCTTCCTTGCGAGCTGTACTGATGACATTCTACGGATTTGGAATTTGACTCAACCGCTCTAACACAGAACCTGCATCTTAAACAGTAGTTTTCATAGACAAAAAATAAATAAGTGAAAAATAAAAGCCAATCTATTCTTCACTTTCAACAGAGCTGAAAACAAAACAAAAAAACCCTGGGGGTGGTTTCAGATGTCAATTCCCAGCTTCTAGGAACACAGAGTATTTTACACTTTCCAAGTTTCTCTTCTTCACATGGGACCCTGAGGCTGAAACTATCTCCTTTCCCATTTAACTAACGCTTTCCTTACTTCCCGGGGAGTGCTTTTTCACGAAGCTGCCAGCTCCTGCAGTGCACACTGCAGGCAGCAAGCCCTGCCCCCAACACACACAGGAAAGAAGAGCTGGCCTGGATGGCATTTATTTTTGTAATGTCATTTCCTTACTCCCTCGGATAACAACTGTTTGCATTACTTACTCTTAAGTTGAACTGGGGAGAAACCTCAAATCTAATTTGGTTTTCACTCTTTGCACCACTATTTGTTTATCTTTCACACATTACTTAGCTTGGGAAATTAAAGAAAAGAATTTGGCTATTCACTTTGTGTCTAGAAGTTGTAATCTTCTGCTTCTCAGCTGCTTGATTTATTGAAATATAAAGGAACCATAAAGCTTTTGTTTCTCTACAAATACTCTAAATGCAGAAGGAAAAGGTCCCTAAGTAAAACACATAAAAGTTATCCCACATAGACACTGCAGCCAGGCCAGGACTCTGCAGGGCCTGGGGCTCTGGGTCAACGAGACTAGCAGTGAGCAATGAAGTTAGTGCGGCCCACTCATTATTTATCCATTCATTCATGTGACATGTTGAGTAGGATCCATGAGAGATTGACTGAGGGGACAGGCTGTGGGTGGCCTCTGCTTGGCTGATGTATGAGATGTAGGGAGAAGATAAGGACAGAGCGATGGAGAAATGATCCACAGGGCTTGCATAGCTCCCAGTAATGCCACCAAGTATGGAAACTAGGGATATCAGAGCACCAGGCCTTCCTTCAGGACTTAGAGAAGACAGGCTCTTTCTGGTCAGCCAGGGACAACCCCCAGGAAATTGCTGACCGCATGGAAGCAACCCACGTATCTCTGGGTTGATGTCTCTCAAGTCTGCATCCCCTGCTCAGATTTCTCCTCTGCTGTACAATTCCGTTCCAACAGTAGCAAGGCATGTACAGCAGGCCCCAAACAATGCTCACCATCCTCCTCTACCAACTCCCTCTGATGACCCTTTCTAGAAGAAATCTTGACATCATCATTGACTCATCTCTTTCCTTCACTTTTTAGTCTCAACTCATTCTTTATGCCCAATTCAAGCTATTTCTTCCTTCAAATTTTGCCAGTTCTTTTCTTTTCCACAGTTGCCAAATGGGTTCTGGGCCTCATCTCTTGCCCAGAAGGCAGCCCAGGAGGGTTGGCTCAGGGCTCTCTCGTGGTCTCTGAGATTTTCATCCAGAGGCTCCACCCTCTAAGCCTGCTTAGATATGTCTAAGACTAGTGACAAAAACACCTACTTTCAGGATTGGCCTTTGCAGCTGGAATCTACTCATATGGGGACAATGACTCAAAGGCCTAAGAGCCAAATAGAACGCCAGCCTTGCTTCTCCCTGTGCCATCTGACCATTTCTGCTCCTCCTCACTTGTCAAAATCAGCTTCCCCTCTCAGGCTCATTTCAGGAGTCACCTTCTCCAGGGAGACTTCCTGGTCTCCACAGTGATCTCTCCCTTCTCTGGTGTTTCATATACACTTATAGAGCAGTCACTGTGTGCCAGGCTGTATTCTGCTGTTAAGATAATTTAACCCTCAAAACTTCCATCATCATCCTCATCTTACGAATGGGAGCAAGAAGGCACAGACAGTCCCCTTTCCAAGCTCCACAACCAGACCTGGCCCCAGACCCAGCCAGAACTTCTCTGCCCTGCTGGTAACCCAGGATTCACTCAGAGATGGACCCTGGACTCTTCACCATCTTCGTGGGTGATGTTGTTCCCCCCGTGAGCTCCTGGAAGGCTAATAGTACCTTTATTGTTCTTAGGTAAGCCCTACAGTGTGATCACAGCAGAGAGAGGTACCATTCATGGGGCTTACTAGGCAGCAGGTGCGTCTACGTGCTGTGTATGCATTGATGAACCCCTTCATCCTCATGGCCTGAGGAGATGTGCACCACTATTACCCCACTTACCAGACAAATAAATGCCGCCTTTCCACCCTTCCCCCTGCCATGGCAGCAGGCACGTCTAGGTTTGGGTGGAAACTTCCTAGAGAAAGCCTGGGTGCAGTGGGGCATGGCACGAGGCCCTTAATATGTGACACAACTCGTTCTAGGTCACACTTGACCCTCATCTCAGATGCCTCAGTGATAAACTTGGGATTTTCCAGTAAATCTTCCCAAACAAGCTGCACATCTTTTAAAGCAGAATAGAAGCAGGGTTGGTTTCCATTATTGTGTATTATATGTGTCCTCTATTAAGACTCCTGCAGTTGTGGACTGTGGTGGAACCCGACACAGCTTGTGGCACACACAGTGCTCTAACCCTCAAAACTACCATCGTTACTATCATCCCCCTTTTACAGACGGGAGCAGGAAGGCACACAGTTTTGAGGGTTACATTGCAGAAGAGTAGAGATATTTCAGAGATTGTGTTTACACATGTGTGTGTGTGCATGTGTGCCTGCATGTGAGCATGTGTGTCTATGTGCACATGTGTGCATACGCATACGTGTGCACATGTGTGCATGTGGTTACGCATACGTATGCATGTGTGTCTATGTACACATGTGAATGTGTGTATCTGTGTGCATGTGTGTTCATATGCATGTGCATGTGTGTGTTTCTGTGTGTTTTTGGCAGAGTTTCTTGGTTTTTTCATGAAGGTTTCATTCACGCTTCAAATATTTGGAATTTAATATTTAATTAAGAGTTAGTATTTGGGAAATTGTCTTAGTTATCTAGTGGTGCTATAACAGAAATACCACAAGTAGATGGCTTTAACAAACAGAAATTTATTCTCTCACAGTTTAAGAGGCTAGAAGTCCAAAATCAGGGTGCTGGCTCTAGGGGAAGGCTTCCTGTCTCTGTCTGCTATGAGGAAAGATCCTCAATCAGTCTTCCCCTGAGTCTAGAAAGTTCTCAGTGCAGGGACCCCAGGTCCAAAGGAGGCGATCTGCTTCCAGCCCTTCTTTCTTGGTGTTAGTAGGTCCCCCTCTCTGCTTGCTTGTTTAATCTCTTTTATATCTCAGAAAAGATTGAGTCAAGATACAGTTTAATCCTGTAGATTTTATCCTGCATCATTAAAAAACTGCCTCTAATCCTGCCTCATTAACATCATAACAACAACAACAACAACAAAAACCCAAACCCGTTGCTGTCAATTCAATTCCAACTCATAGTGATCCTATAAGACAGAGTTGAGCTGCCCCATAGGGTTTCCAAGGAGTGGCTGGTAGGTTCAAACTGCCGACCTCTTGGTTAGCAGCCGAGCTCTTAACCATTGCACCACCAGGACTTCCATTAACATCCTCCATTGTGTTAGCTGATACAATTATCCTCCATTGTGTGATCTGATGTAGTTATTCTATGTGTTGTAAATCCTAACGTCTATGATGTTAACCTCCTAACCTCCATTAACATCATAGAGATTAGGATTTACAACACATAGAATAATTACATCAGATCACACAATGGAGGATACTTACATAATAATGAGAATCATGGTCTGGCCAAGTTGACACACATTTTGGGGGGACACCATTCAATCCATAACAGAAATTCTAGGCATAAAAAAATTAAACACCTGCAAAAACCCGGCAATAAATTCCATGTGTGATCTCATTTTAAGTTCAAAATGATAGTGTTATTCTCATAATTCTTTCTGAACACTCAATGAGTTTAAGCAATGAACTTAATAATCTCCAGAGTTGTGGGGGAGCAGAAAGAGCCTTGGATGAGGAATTGGCTGGCCAGGCCTGTCTTGACTCCACCATTCAGTGTGTATTTGGGGGAAACATCTGCACACCTCAAGGATGGTTGCTCATCTTCCAAAAAGGGGGTCAAGGGGATGAAAGTAATTGCTCTTCCTACCCATAGAGTTATTGCCATGACAATTGAAATTTTGAATCTTAAAAAATAAACAAATAAATAAAGGGGAATTCTGAGGAGATGGAGACATAAATAGATCATCATTCTGATCCTCCTCCACAAATACACCAAGAAATACAACAAGAAAATGGTGCTAGGCCTTGAGGATCTCTGAATAAGGGAACAGAGGACAGCAGCAGGGAACTGCAGAAGGGCAAAAATCAATGAGTCAATGACAAGTCACATACAGTAGGAAAATCACTTCTCCTGCTGTCCCTACCCCTCCCCCCAGCCATGGGGGCCACCAGCTGCTGTGAAATGGGGAAGCAACTATAACAGAGTTGCCCAGACAGCACATTGCCTGCCTGTTCAAAGAGATAGGATCCCAAGCTTCTGCTCTAAAATCAGCAAGGCAGATCTCCCTGGAGGTCCGTTTGGAGCATGCTAGCCCTTCCTGGGTAGTAACTATTGGCTGCCAGGCTGCTGTGAATTGCTACAGAAGGCCACCTGCACTGGAATCCTATCCCACAACCAGCACTCTGTCTGCCTGCACGCAGTGGATGCCACATAGCTCAGGCCTCTGATATCAACAGGATAGATCTCCCTGGGAGTCAGTTCAGGTCTGTCTGTCTCCCCCTCCCTTCTGCTCAGTGCTAGGAACTGCTGTCCAAGGCTGCTGTGATCTAGAAAGTGGGCACTTTGAGTGCTAACATTTACTGGTGGGGCTCTAAAAACAACAAAGCAGACCTTTCTGGGAGTCCACTCAGAGCATGTCAGCCCTTCCCCACCTGGTAATTGTCGGCTGCCAGGCTGTTGTGAATTGCTACAGAAGATCCCCTTCAGTGAGATCCACTCCCACAACCAGCATTCTGACTGGCTGCACACAATGGACTCCCCACAGCTCAGGCCTCTAAAATCAGCAGGTCAGAATGCCCTGGGGTCAGGATGGGTCTCTCTGTCCGCCTTTCTAGTCAATGCTGAGCACAGCTGACTGAGGATTCTGTGAGCTAGGAAATGGCAGGCAACTTCAGTGAAGCCTGAATCCACAGCTAACGTACTACAAATGGGGCTGTGACATAACCAAGGCAGACCTTCCTGGAGGTTTGCTTGGAGCAAGCCAGTCACTCTCCCACCTGGTAACTGTCTGCTGCTGGACAGATATGAATTGCTACTGAAGGGCCCCTGCAGTGGAGCTAGGACATGAGTCACTTAAGTGGAGACTGCTCCTCCAACAAAGATAGGGCTCCTGAGGCTCTGAAATCAACAAGACAGATCTCTCAGATATTGGTTTGGGAATTACAAACTCCTCCTCCTCCTGATACAGAGGAAGGTCTGTCTGTGCTTCCCCTGAAGGCAGCTCAGATATAACACCCTTGAAAATCTCAATGCCCCCAACAAAAAATCACAAGACACATAAAAATAAGAAAAACAATGACCCCTACAAATGAACAAGATGAAGGGAGTGAAATCACATCTATGGAAGCCCAAATAATGAACATAATGGAAGAATATAATACAACAATGTTAAACATAGTCAAAGAACTAAGGGAAAACAGACAAAAATCTAAAAGAAATAAGAAAAACAATTCATGAACAAAAAGATTTTGAAAAAGAGATAGACACTCTAAAAGGAAACCAAACAGAAATTTTACAAACGTAAGAGACAATAACTGAAATAAAAAACACAATGGAAGGATTTAACAACAGATTTTATCAGGCAGAAAAAGAATCAGTGAATCAAAGGTTAAGATAGTTGAAATTACAGAGGCTGAAGAACAAAAAAAATGGAGGCTTAAAACTGCTAAGCACAGTTTAATGGAATTATGGGACAACATCAAGAGACCTAATATAAGCATCATGAGAATTTCAGAAGGAAATGAGAGTGAAAGGGACAGAAAGAATACCTGAAGAAATAAAGACATTATATTTCCCCAATCTGATAGACACAAATCTACAAATCCAAGAAGCTCAAAGAACTCCAAGCAGGATAAACCCGAAGAGATCTAGGCCAAGACACATCATAATCAGGCTCTCAAAAGTAAAGGGAAAATCCTGAAAGCAGTGATGGAGAAGCAAATGGTCACATATATATGATTCCCAATAAGATTAAACATAGATTTCTCATCAGAAACATTGGATGCCAGAGGCAATTGAACAATATATTTTAAGTGCTGAAAGAAAAATATCAACCAACAATACTATATATAGCAAAACAATCCTTCAGGAATGACAGTGAAATTAAAACATTCCCAGAAAAATAGAAGATAAGAGAGTTCATATGGGCCAGACCTTCCCTGCAAAAAGCAGCAATGGGAGTCCTGCAGATGGAAGAGAAAAGACACTAGAATTAATTCAAAGCCATATATAAAATGAAAGATCTCTAACAAAGGTGATTTACACTTGCATGGGCAAGTATAAAGACTAGTAAAAAGTATCCATCCTTAATAATTCTAATTGTTTTGTTCTTCATGCTTTTAATGACAGATGTATTTAAAAAAAAGGATGAAATTATGTTGCAAAGCAAATGAATGTAAGATGTAATTGGTGATAGCAACAACAAAACAGTGGAGGAGGAATGTTATAGGTATAAATTTTTTTTCTTTTGTATATTTTACTGAAGTTGAATTAGTGTCAACCAACTCTAGGATGTTATAAAAGGAAGATGTCAAATATAATATTCATGATAACCACTAAGAAAATATCTTTTAAAAAATACACAAAAAAAGAGAGAAGGGACTCAAAATGGTTTACTACAAAAAAACTAACGAAACACAAAAGCTGCCAGTATTAGAGGAAACAGACAAAAAAGACACAAAAAACAACAAAATGGGAGAAGTAAGCTCTTTCTAATCAGTAATTGCAGTTAATGTAAATGGTCTAAATGCACAAATCAAAAGCAGAAAGGATTTAAAAAAATGATCCAACAAAATGCCGTTTACAATAGACACACCTTAGACCCAAGAACACAAACAGGTTGAAAGTTAAAGGAAGGAAAACTATCTTATGCAAATAATAACCAAAAGAGAGCTGGAGTGGCAACCTTAATATCTGACAAATTAGACTTTAAGACAAAGCTGTGAGAAGAGATGAAAATGGATATTATATAGTGATAAAAGGGTAAATTCATCAAGAAGATTTAACAATCATAAATATATATATATATAATTGAAGGGAGAAAAAGTACTATAATAATAGTCAGAGACTTCATTATACCACCTTCAATATTGGACAGAACATCTAGATCAGCAAGGAAACAGAGGACCTGGATGACACTATAAACCAACTTAGACTTAACAGACATATATAGAACACTTCACAACAGCACAATATACATTCTACTACAGTGTACACAAAGGAGCCTTGGTGGCATGGTGGTTAAGTGCTTGGCTGCTAACTGAAAGGTCGGTGGCTCAAATCCACCAGCCACTCCATGGGAGAAAGATGTGGCAGTCTACTTCTGTAATGATTACAGCCTGGGAAACCCTATGGGGCAGTTCTTCTCTGTCCTATAGGGTTGCTATGAGTCAAAAATGACTCATTGGCAATGGGTTTGGTTTTTGGTTTTTGACATGGACTATTCTCCAGGATAAACTACATGTTAGGTTATAAAGCAAGTCTCAATAAATTTAAAAAGATTGAAATCATACGAAGTATTTTCTCTGACCACAGTGGAGTGAAAGCAGAAATCAATAACAGAAAAAAAAAATTGGAAAACACACAAACATATGCAAATTAAACTACCAATAAGTCAAGAAAGAAATCAAAAGAGAATTAAAAAAATTTAGAGTCAATTGAAAATGAAATCACAACATACCAGAACTTATGAGATGCAGCAAAGGCAGTACTCAGAGGGAAATTTATAGTAATAAAAAAAATGCCTATATAAAAAAGAAGAAAGACTTCAAATTAACAGTTTATATCTGCAATTTGAAGAACTAGAAAGAGAAGAACAAACTAAGCCTAAACCTACCAGAAGAAAAGAAATAACAAAGATCAGAACAGAAATAAATAAAATCAAAAATAGAAAAACAATAGATAGAAATAACAAACTAGATGTTGGTTCTGTGAAAAGATCAATAAAATGACACACTTTTATATAGACTGATAATGAAAAAAAAGAAGGTGCAAATAACCAAAATAAGAAATGGAAGTGGAGACATTACTACTGACCCCAATAGAAATAACAAGAATAATGACAGAATACCAAGAACAACATTAGTCCAACAGATTGAATAACCTGGATGAAATGGACAAATTCTTAGAAACACACAACCTGCCTAAACTGACTCGAGAGGAAACAGAAAATCTCAATAGATCCAAAACAAGTGAAGAGATTGAATCACAATCACAACCCCACCACCCTCACCACCACTCCCCGCCTCCCAAAAAAAACCAGATGGCTTCACTGGGGAATTCCACCAAACATTTAGAGAAGAATTGACATCAATCCTGTTTAAACTCTTCCAAAAGACAGAGAAGGAAGAAATACTCCCTGACTCATTCTATAAGGCAAATAGAACCATGATATCAAAACCAGATAAAGAACCACAAGAAAACTACATACCAATATTGTTTATGAATATAGATGTAAAAATTCTCAACAAAATGCTAGCAAACACAATCCAACAGCATGTTTAAAAAGTCACACACCATGACCAAATGGGATTTATTCTAGGAATGCAAGGATGGTTCAACATTAGACAATCAATCAATGTAATACACCATATCAACAGAACAAAGGAAAAGAACTGCATAATCATCTCTATGGATGTAGAAAATACAACTGATATAACCCAACTTTTCTTGATGAAAACTCTCAGCAAAACAGGAATAAAAGTAAAGTTCCACAATATGATTAAGGGCATCTATGAAAAACCAACAGCCAACATTATACTCAATGAAGAAAGCTTAAGAGCTTTCCCCTAGAAATTGGGAACAAGACAAGGATACCTACTCTCAACACTCCTATTCAATATTTATATTGAAAGTCCTAGCAAGAGCAATAAGACAAAAAAATAAGTAAAAGATATCCAAATAGGAAAAGAAGGAGCAAAATTATCTCTATTCACAGATGATATGGTCATGTCTTAAAAGAAAAAACACACACAAAGAATCCACAAGAAAGCTTCTAGAGCTATTAGAGAAATGTACCAGGTTTGCAGGATACAAGGTCAACAACAACAACAAAAAATCCGTTGGGTTTCAATACACCAGCAGTGAGAAATCTGAAAGGGATATTAGGGAAACAACTCCATTTACAATAAGAGAATGAAATACTTAGGAATAAATTTAACCAGGGATGGTGTCTTGGTCATCTAGTGCTGCTATAACAGAAATATCACAAGTGGATGGCTTTACAAAGAGAAGCTTATTCTCTCACAGTCCAGTAGGTTACAAGTCCAAATTCAGGGCATCAGCTCCAGGGGAACACTTTCTCTGTCGGCTCTGGAGGAAAGTCCATGTCATCAGTCTTCCTTTGGTCTGGGAGCTTCTCTGCACAGGAACCTCAGGTCCAAAGGACGCGCTCTGCTCCCAGCACTGCTTTCTTGGTGGTATGAGGTTCCCAGCACTGCTTTCTTGGTGGTATGAGGTTCCCATGTGTCTCTGCTCGCTTCTCTCTCTGATATCTCAAAAGAGATTGCGTTAACACACTATCTAATCTTGTCAGCCTCATCAGTATAACCTCATCACAGTGATAGAATTTACAACACATAAGGAAATCACATCAGATTACATGATCATACAACACTGGGAATCATGACCCAGCCAAGCTGACAGATATTTTGGGGGGACACAACTCAGTCCATGACAGATGGGAAAGACTTCCACAATGGAAATTATAAAACACTGCTGAAAGAGATTAAAGAAGACTAAAATAAATGGAAAGTTGTTTTGTGTTCATGGATTGAAAGACTTAATAGTGTTAAGATGTCAATACTATCCAAAGTGATCTATAGATTCAGCGCAGTCTTGATCAATATTCCAACAGCCTTCTTTACAGAATTGGAAAGTCCAATCCTCAGTTTTATATGGAATAGCAAGAGGCCCCGAATAACTGAAGCAATGTTGAAGGACAAGCACAAACTCACACTTTCTGATTTCAAAACATAAGGTACAGGTACAGTAATCAAAACTACTCGGTACTGGTATAACAATATACACATGGACCGACGGAACTGAATTGAGAGTCCAGAAATAAACCCACACATCTATGATCAACTAATTTTTGAAAAGAATGCTAAGTACATTCAATGGGGAAAGAAGTTGTTCTTGTTGTTAGGTACTGTTGAGTCAGTTCCAACTCGTAGCGACCCTATGTACTACAGAACTAAATACTGCCTGGTCCTGCACCGTGCTCACAATCGTTGTTATCCCTGAGCCCACTGTTGCAGCCACTGTGTCAGTCCATCTTGTTTAGGGTCTTCCTCTTGTTCGATGACCCTGTACTTTACCGAACATGGTGTCCTTCTCCAGGGACTGATCGTTCCTGACAACATGTCCAAACTATGTGAGACGTAGTCTCGCCATCCTTGCTTCTAAGGAGCATTCTGGGTGTACTTCTTCTAAGACAGATTTGTTTGTTCTTTTGAAAGTCCATGGTATATTCAATACTCTTTGCCAACACCACAATTCAAAGGTGTCAGTTCTTCGGTCTTCCTTATTCATTG
Organism: Trichechus manatus latirostris; assembly: GCF_000243295.1. NCBI lineage: Eukaryota > Metazoa > Chordata > Mammalia > Sirenia > Trichechidae > Trichechus > Trichechus manatus. The sequence goes on from NW_004443974.1 coordinate 918,075, forward strand.
TCCAGCTTTCGCATGCATATGATGCAATTGAAAATACCATGGCTTGGGTCAGGCACAACTTAGTCTTCAAGGTGACATCTTCGCTTTTCAACACTTTAAAGAGGTTTTTTGCAGCAGATTTTGTCCAGTGCAATGCGCCTTTTGATTTCTTGACTGCTGCTTCCACGGGTGTTGATTGTGGATGCAAGTAAAATGAAACTTCAATCTTTTCTCCATTTATCATGATGTTGCTTATTGATCCAGTTGTAAGGATTTCTGTTTTCTTTATTTTGAAGTATAATCCATACTGAAGGCTGTAGTCTTTGATCTTCATCAGTGCTTCAAGTCCTCTTCACTTTCAGCAAGCAAGGTTGTGTCATCTACATAACTCAGGTTGTTAATGAGTCTTCTTCCAATCCTGATGCTCAGTTCTTCTCCCAAGATATAGTCCAGCTTCTCAGATTATTGGCTCAGTATACAGATTGAATAGGTATGGTGCAAGGATACAACCCAGCCGCACACCTTTCCTGACTTTAAACCCCACAGTATCCCCTCGTTCTGTCCGAACAACTGCCTCTTGATCTATGTATAGGTTCCTCATGAGCACTAATAAGTGTTCTGGAATTCTCATTCTTCACAATGTTATCCATAATTTGTTATGATCCACACAGTTGAATGCCTTTGCATAGTCAATAAAACTTTCAGCCAGGATCCAACTGACATCAGCAATGAGATCCCTGGTTCCACATCCTCTTCTGAATCCGGCCTGAATTTCTGGCTCTTCCCTGTCAATATACTGCTGCAGCCGCTTTTGAATGATCTTCAGCAAAATTTTACTTATGTGTGATATTAATGATATTGTTCGATAATTTCCACATTTGATTGGATCACCTTTCTTGGGAATAGGCATAAATATGGACATCTTCCAGTCGGTTAGCTGTCCTCTAAATTTTTTGGCATAAACGAGTGAGCACTTCCAGGGATGCATCCCTTTGTTGAAACATCTCAATTGACATTCTGTCAATTCCTGGAGCCTTGTTTTTCACCAATAACTTCAGTGCAGTTTGGACTTCTTCCTTCAGTACCATCAGTTCCTTATCATATGCTACCTCTTGAAATGGTCAACTGATTCTTTTTGGTATAATAACTCTGTGTATTCCATCCATCTTCTTTTGATGTTTCCTGCATCGTTTAATATTTTCCCCATAGAATCTTTCACTAATGCAACTCAAGGCTTGAATTTTTTCTTCAGTTCTTTCAGATTGAGAAATGCAGAGCATGTTCTTCCCTTTTGGTTTTCTATCTCCAGCTCTCTGCACATGTCCTTATAATACTTTACTTTGTCTTCTTGAGCAGCCCTTTGAAATCTTCTGTTCAGTTCTTTTACTTCATCATTTCTTCCTTTTGTTTTAGCTATTTGACACTCAAGAGCAAGTTTCAGAGTCTCTTCTGACATCCATTTTGGTCTTTTCTTTCCTGTCTTTTTAATGACCTCTTGCTTTCTTCATGTATGATGTCTCTGATGTCATTCCACAACTCATCTGGTCTTCGGTCATTAGTGGTCAACTTGTCAAATCTATTCTTGAGATGGTCTCTAAATGCAGGTGGGATATACTCAAGGTCATACTTGGGCTCTCGTGGACTTGTTCAAATTTTCTTCAGTTTCAGCTTGAACTTGCATATGAGCAATTGATGGTCTGATTTGCAGTCGGCCCCTGGCCTAGTTCTGACTGATGATATTGAGCTTTTACATCATCTCTTTCCACAGTAGACCATATGATTGTCTGACTCAAAATGGCCAATACCAGTCCATTTCAGCTCACTAATGCCTAGAATATCGATGTTTGTGTGTTCCATTTCATTTTTGACGATTTCCAATTTTCCTAGATTCATACTTCGTACATTGCAGGTTCCAATTATTAATGGATATTTGCAGCTGTTTCTTCTCATTTTGAGTCATGCCACATCAGCAAATGAAGGTCCCGAAAGCTTGACTCCATCCATGTCATTAAGGTCGACTCTACTTTGAGAGGCAGTTCTTCCCCAGTTGTCTTTGGAGTCGATTCAATTTTTGCGTATTCCATCTGGTGAGGTCCGTGTGTACAGTCACCGTTTATGTCGGTGAAAAAAGGTATCTTCAATGAAGAGGTCGTTGGTCTTGCAAAATTCTATCATGCAGTCTCTGGCATTGTTCCTATCACCAAGGCCATATTTTCCAACTACTGATCCTTCTTCTTTGTTTCCAACTTTCGCATTCCAGTCACCAGTAATTATCAGTGTATCCTGATTACGTGTTCAATCAATTTCAGACTGCAGGAGCTGGTAAAAATCTTCAATTTCTTCATCTTTGGCATTAGTGGTTGGAGTGTAAATTTGAATTAGAGTCATATTAACTGGTCTTCCTTGTAGGCGTATGGAAATTATCCCATCACTGACAGTCTTGTACTTCAGGATAGATCTTGAAATGTTCTTTTTGACGATGAATGCAATGCCATTGCTCTTCAAGTTGTCATTCCCGGCGTAGTAGACCATATGATTGTCTGATTCAGAATGGCCAATATCAGTCCATTTCAGCTCACTAATGCCTAGGATATTGATGTTTGTGCATTCCATTTCATTTTTGATGATTTCCAGTTTTCCTAGATTCATACTTCGTACATTGCAGGTTCCAATTATTAATGGATGTTTGCAGCTGTTTCTTCTCATTTTGAGTCACGCCGCATCAGCAAATGAAGGTCCCGAAAGCTTGACTCCATCCACATCATTAAGGTCGACTCTACTTTGAGAGGCAGTTCTTCCCCAGTTGTCTTTTGAGTGCCTTCCAACCTGGGGGGGCTCATCTTCCCGGCACTACGTCAGACAATGTTCCACTGCTATTCATAAGGTTTTCACTGGCTAATTCTTTTCAGAAGTAGACTGCCAGGTCCTTCTTCCTAGTCTATCTTTTCTGGAAGCTCAGCTGCAACCTGTCCGCCATGGGTGACCCTGCTGGTATCTGAATACTGATGGCATAGCATCTAGCATTACAGCAACATGCAAGCCCCCACAGTATGACAAACTGACAGACGTGGGGATCTATGCATTTGCCTACTGTAAATATTTCATAGAAGTGGGATTATACTTGTCCTTTTGCATTCAACATTTCACTTAGCATGTTTTCAAGGTCCATCCATGTCACAGCATGCATCATAACTTCACTTCTCTGTATGCTGAATATTATTCCATTGCATGGGCTTACCACATCTTGTTTATTCATTCATCAGAATGAATGGACACTTGGGTTGTTTCCACCTTTTGGCTATTGTGACTTATACTGTTACAAACATTGTTGTACAAATATCTTTTTGTCTCCCATTTCACTTTTTTTTTTTTTTTTAGGTATATACCTAGGCATGGAATTGCTGGGTCATACAGTATTCTATGTTCAACTTTTTGAGGATCTGCAAAACTGTTTTCCACAGCAGCTATGTCATTTTACATTCCCATCAACAGGGCATAAGGACTCCAATCTCTCCACATCCTCACCAACACTTGTTATTTTTTGTTTTTCTGATAATAGTTATCCTAGTGGGTGAGGTGGTATCTCATTGTGGTTTTGATTTGCATTCCCTAATGACTAATGATGTTGAGCGTCTTTTAACGTGCTTATTAGCCATTTGTATATCTTCTTTAGACAAATGTCTATTCAAGTCCTTGCCTGTATTTTAGTTGGGTTGTTTGTCTCTTTGTTGTTGAGTTGTAGGAATTCTTTAAATATTCTAGATATTAAGTCAGACATGTTATCGGGAGTGCCTGTCCCTGGAAAAGGACATCATACTTGGTAAAGTAGATGGTCAGCGAAAAAAAGGAAGACCCTCAATGAGATGGACTGACACAGTGGCTGCAACAATGGGCTGAAGCATAACAGTGATCATGAGGATGGTGCGGGACTGGGCAGTGTTTTGTTCTGTTGTACATAGGGTCGCTATGAGTCAGAATTGCCTTGAGGGCACCTAACTACAACAGATATTAAGTCTTTATCTGATATATGGTTTCCAAATATTTTCTATCTTTCTGTTGGATAGCTTTTGAATCTCTTGATAATGTCCCTTGATGGACAAAAGTTGTTAATTTTGATTAAGTACAACTTATATATATATATGTGTGTGTGTGTGTGTATGCATACATACATACACACATACATATATATGTACGTATGTCATGGTTTGAATTATGTCCCCCCAAAAATGTGTGTATCAGTTTGGCTAGGCCATGATTCCTGGTACTGTGTGATTTTCCTGTATGATGTAAACCTGCCTCTATGATATTAATGAGGGAGGATGGATGGCAGTTATGTTAGTAAGGCAGGACCTGATCTACAAGACTGGATTGTGTCCTGAGGCAATCTCTTGAGATATAAAAGACAGACGTGAGCAGAGAGTCAGGGGGACCTCATACCATCAAGAAAGCAGTGCCAGGAGCAGAGCCCGTCCTTTGGACTGGGGTGCCTGTGCCGAGAAGCTCCTAGTCCAGGGGAACATCGAAGAGAAGAAGGCCGACAGAGAGAAAAAGCCTTCCCCTGGAGTTGACACCCTGAATTTGGACTTTTAGCCTACTTTGACTGTGAGGAAATAAACTTCTCTTCATTAAAACCATCCACTTGTGGTATTTCTGTTATAGCAGCACTAGATGACTAAGATAACGTATACAGTTGCTTGCTCCTGCTTTCAGTGTCATATCTTGCAAAAAAAAAAAGATCTTGAAGCTTTACCTCTGTTTTCTTCTAAGAGTTTTATTGTTTTAGTTCTTATACTTAGGTCATTGGTTAATTTTTAGTGAATTTTTCTATATGGTGTGAGGTATGGCTCTGACTTCATTCTTTTACATGTGGAGATCTAGTTGTCCCAGCAACATTTGTTGAAAAGACTATTTTTTCCCCATTAAGTGAACTTGGCACACTTGTTAAAAATCAATTGATCATTGATGTATGATGAAAGTAGCATTTTAATTCTGAGTTGAAACTCATTATTAAAAAAATTGGGGAAATGTATTAAAACCTTTTACGCTTTTTTTTTTTTTTTTAAGTTCTAGTTACTATTTGTTGTGCAAACATTTGTGCAGGACATTATGCAAACATTATCTCATTGAAGGACTGTAACAGATATATTTAGGGCCAATTAAGTGACTTTCCAAAATCATATAGGTAATACGTTGTCAAGTTTCTCAAATTAAACCCTATGCTTTCATCTCTAACAGTCTTTTGCCAATAGATAGCTCATTGAGTGAAATGTAATATTACATAGTTTTTCATCACCAGCATAGGTGGCTGGAAAAAGAAGGTCAACATCTATAACCCACCAAAGAGGCCTTGGTGTTTTCTCTACTCCTTTATTATATATTTAACGTGCTTTGTCCTAGACTAGTCCATTATGTACAGTGGAGCTATTTTTGTCACATAACTCATTGGTACAGATTTGGATAGATCATGGGTCAGATTGTGTCTCCTAAGACATTTATACATATAGTTAGAAATCCTATGGCCTGCTTAGCTTCTTTGGAACTGAGGTGTCCTGTGCTCAAAGGGATTCAACAGTATTGAGACATTTGTGGAAACTCTCGTGGTGTAGTTGTTAAAAGCTACAGCTGCTAACCAAAAGATTGGCAGTTCAAATCCACCAGGTGCTCCTTGGGAACCCCATGGGGCAGTTCTGCTCTGTCCTATAGGATTGCTATGAGTCAAAATTGACTTGATGGCAAAGGGTTTGGTTTGGTTTTTTTTTTGGAGACATTTGTGGGTAAGGAACAAACCAGGAAAGAGGCAGACAAGGCTTGCCTAAGGCCATTGCTTTACTTCTTCAGGCTCTGTGATTTATAATCATGGCTCTTATATGTACTGAAATCATATATGCTTTTATAGTGTATATCACTCCACAGGCACAGAGCTTTGACTGTGGAAAGACAACAAGGACAAAAAGACAGCAAATCCTATTGAGCAAGGACAAGCTGGTGCCTAGGACTGTATTAAGATAGTGTATCCCACTGAAAGTAGTAACTCTGTTTTCTGACTCAGGTTACAATTAGCAACTTATTTTTATTTACCCAGATGCATTTAGCCCTGTTTTTCAGATTCCTTTTAGAGCCTGTGAGCTACTCCATATCTCTTCAAGAAGTTGCTATTTTCTTTAAGTTGGTCAGAGTAGTTTTCTCTTGCTTGCAATCAAAGAGAACTAACTGATGTCATGATAAATTAGTAGGTAGATGATGGTTTAGCAAGCACAGAAGTAAGATGTTTCACCGCTTGGATGTCACAAACAAACAATGCCAGCTTGAGGTCCTAGCCTGTATCTCTATGAAAAAGCCATTTGGAGGATCTAGTCTAGCAAATCACTCCAGGAATACACTGTTCAAATGATTCACAGTGAGAGGAAGGCCCAGTGGAAACGGCTTGTAATGTATATGTCCAGGATAATCTACTGGGAAGCGTCTTACTTCCTTACCAGGATTTGTGTCCTCTGTTCCCAACTGGCTGTACGACACCTGCCTGCTATCAGCTACCTTCAAACCATAAGTATCTCAGTAAAGCTGTAGCTATAGATACAGCAAAAGGGAAACAAAACAAAAGTTCAGGAGTAATGGTTTTTAAATAAGGGTGAAGGATAGAATTTAGAACAAATATGTTCGATCCTTAAGAGCTTATCTATAGATATGTTTATCCCTCTCCTACCTTGTGTTCCTTTCTGTTCATTAGGACTATCAAAGACCAACATGCAGACTTTTAGATCTTCAAGTTGTCAAGTCCAAGAAGGCTCAGTGGACATGGCAGTCTGCTTTTAAAAAAAGAACAGTGGTTTTCGTAGACCTTGGAGCTGTCAGAGGTCACTTAGCTGCCACCTCTCACTTGATAGGTAGAGACGTTGAAGCCCAGCTCCACAGCCGGTCACCTCAGCTAGGGCTCTGGCCAGTGCACTTTATTGTACTAACTCCACTGGGGTGGTCATGGCACAAAGGTTGTGTCCCTGTCACTGGGTGCCAGGTGGACACCAACACACAAAAACACAAACAGAGTTTAGCAACAAATAAGTTAGATACTAACACACAAAAACACAGAGTTTAAGAACAAATAAGTTAGACACCAACACACAAAAGCACAGAGTTTAGCAACAAATAAGTTAGACACCAACACACAAAAACACAAACAGTTTAGTAACCAAAATAAGCAAACAGAGTTGAGGAAAGGGCGTGCTGGCCAAAAAGAAGCATGCGCTTGCTCAGAGAGCTGTGTTCTCGAGTCACACAAGGGACTGTCACACTTGCACATACATGTGCACACATGCAAGCACGTTGTGTACATGCACACATAGCACACCACTCCTCATGAGCACGTGTGGTTACAGACACTGGCCCAAGGCATTGTCACTGAAAATGTGTCCACTTATCTGAATGAGGTGATGGAAGAAGAAGTAGAGCTTGATTTACGTTGTACTGGATTTATAGGCGTAAGATTAGACATAGGACTGGAAAAAGTTTGGTAGTTACAGATAATGGAGTGTTTCAATTACTTGTCTTTTTTTTTTCTATACTTACAGGCATTGCATTTCTGGGTAACATCTTGCACTTTTTTGGTTTGAATGAAAGGAGCATAATTCTTCCAATTTTGTCTAAATTCAAATGCCAGCATCAAGTAGCTGGTGAGAAAATACAGGTGAGATTAGTTGTCACTAATAAACTGTCATTAGGAAGAAAACGAAGACCAGGAGCACTCTAGCCAGGCCTGCCTCAGCCTGCCTTAGCAACACTGCCAATGGATGAGAAGAGAAAAGCCTCAGTCCTTCGTCTGGACACTCCCAAATGGTCATATGCTTAGCGGCATGGCCTGCTTCCCCTGTGTTCCCTCCACTGGCCACCCCTGCTCCTGCACTACACAGCTGCGCTGCTGCCCACGGTCCGGCTGCGGGGACGTCATGTGTCTCTCTGCCTCCACAGCTCCTTGTGCACCCCCTGGTTGCATGTCTGCCCTCACTCGGCTCACTATGGAAGGTAAGCTCCCTGTGGGTTCCTGCATGCTTCTGCCTGTGTTTTCAGTAGGTCTGTAAGATGACATTGTTTAAATCATTTCCTAGATTAACTTCAAACCCTGTTAGAATCACAGTCTATAAGGAGTTGTGTCTGATCTGGTCAGCCCATATAACTTTCTGGCAAAGAAAAAGTCCATTCCCAAAGACGGACTTCCACTCCCAGAGCCATAGGAGACATTAGATTATCACCAGGGGACATAAGGCTCCTCGCTTTTTAAAAGAATAATCAACTTGTCTTTTTCCTTTTGGAGGAATATTCTCATCCTCCCTACCCCCTGTTTATGTAAAGAACCACTATGAGAACTCTGAGATTTTAGAGATTTTTACTCTTTTAAAATCTGCTAGCCTTGATCTTAAAATGCTAAACGATATGGAATAAAAATGCTGGAAATGCCCTTTGCCTGGGTGGTGCAAATAGTTAACATGCTTGGCTGCTAATGGAAAGATTGGAGGTTCCAGTTCACCCAGAGGCACCTTGGAAGAAAGGCCTGACAATCTACTTCTGAAAAATGAGCCATTGAAAACCCGGTGGAGCACAGCTCTGTTCTGACACTAGTGGGGTTGCCTGGGTCAGAACTGACTCGATGGCATTATCTCACGTCATGGTCAAGCATTTTTTTTTTTTTTTTCTTTTTCTTTACCATTGTCCCCAGAGCCCTCCGCCCAGCAATTCAGTCCCTCAGGGAATTTGGATGTGTCTATGAGGCTTCCATGAACTTTCCTTGTACAAGTTGTGCTAGTTTCTCCTGTATTGTGTACTGTCTCACCCTTCACCCAAGATGCCACTTATCTATTATCTATTTAGTATTTCCCCCCACCCCTCCCATCCCTGGTAACCAACAAAGATTGTTACATTTTGTGTTTGAACTTTTTCATGGGTTTTTACAATAGAGGTCTCATACAATATTTGTCCTTTTGTGATTGACTTATTTCACTCAGCATAATGTCCTCCAGTTTCATCCATGTTATGAGATGGTTCACAGATTCATTGTTTGTTCTTTCTCCTTGCGTAGTACTCCATTGTGTGTATGTACCATAGTTTGTTTATCCATTCATCTGTTGATGGTTATTTAGGTTGTTTCCATCATTTTGCTATTGTGAACAATGCTGCCATGAACATGGGTGTGCATATGTCTATTCGAGTGACAACTCTTATTTCTCTAGGATATATTCCTAGGAGTGGGATTGCTGGATCGAATGGTATGTCTATTTCTAGCTTTCTGAGGAAGCGCCATATCCTTTTCCAAAATGGTTGTATCATTTTGCATTCCCACCAGCAGTGCATAAGAGTTCCCATCTCCCCGCAGCCCCTCCAACATTTGTTATTTCCAGTGTTTTTGATTCGTGCCAGTAATGCCGGGGTTAGCTGGTATCTCATTGTGGTTTAAATTTGCATTTCTCTAATGGCTGGTGATCGCGAGCATTTCCTCATGTGTCTGTTGGCCATTTGAATGTCTTCTTTGGTGAAGTGTCTGTTCATTTCCTTTGCCCATTTTCGAATAGGATTATTTGTCTTTTTGTTGTAGAGGTGTTGGATTTTCTTGTAGATTATGGAGATTAGACCTTTGTCTGACTTGTACTGTCCAAAAATTTTTTCCAGTCTGTAGGTTCTCTTTTGACTCTTTTGGTGAAGTCTTTTGAAGAGCATAGGTGTTGGATTTTTAGAAGATACCAGTTATCTAGCTTATCTATTGGGTTTTGTGCGTTGATGGTTATGGTTTGTATCCTGTTAATGCCATGTATTAAGGCCTGAAGTGTTGGTCCTATTTTTTCTTCTATGAACTTTATAGTTTTAGGCTTTATATTCAGGTCTTTGATCCATTTTGAAGTAGTTTTTGTATACGGTGTGAGGTATGGGTCCTGTTTCATTTTTTTGCAGATGGATATCCAGTTTTGCCAGCACCATTTGTTAAAAAGACTGTCTTTCCCCGTTTGATGGACTTTGGGCCCTTGTCGAAGATCAGGTGACCGTAGGTGGATGGATTTACATCCGGGTTCTCAACACGGTCAAGCATTTTATTGTTCATTCAGGGAGGTGGACATTAGGCTCATGGTCAGAGAAGATGGGAGCCACCAGGGGAGGGTGCTATGTGCTGCTGGCCTGTATGCAAGGGTGGCAATGGCTTCTGACTAGATGGGGAACACAGCACTTGATCGCAGCTAGAGGTCTACAAGAGACACAGAGCCCTGCTTGTCACACTAACCCCAAATGGAACTGAGGCTCTTCGATTAGGTATCATATGGAATTTGCACGTAGTGAAAGCTACATTGTTTCTTGTTGAACCTGTGCACAAATAAGCTAAGTTTCCCAAGAAACTTAATAAGGGATGAGTGTAGTAGGAAGACTCTGTGGTCTGCTGGAAGCACGTGTGCACACACACCCACTCACACACATAAGCTTTCACACACACTCATATGCACACAGTCACACATGCATACTTACACATGTAAGCATACACACATGCACTCACACACATCCTCACACACAATAACACACACATGCACACGAGCACACAGGCACTCACACACACATACACATACCCTCACACATGTGTGTGCAACCCACACATACTGTCAGAAACACATGAGCACACTCTCATATACACACCATCACACACATGCACCCACCCATAAACACACCCACACTCACATACACACACAAGCACACACCTTTACACCCTTGCACACATTTGAGCACACACATGCAAAACCACACAGACTCATTCCCACTCTCACATGCATGCACACACATAAGCACACATACATGCACACACTCACATGCATGAGCACATGCAGATGAGCACTCTGTACACACACACACACACACACACACACACACAAGTACACTGTGTGCATGCACTCCTGCTGGGGGTTGGTGGGTGCATGTTCTCTCAGATGTCACCATGCATCCAATAGGGACTTGGGGCCCATGCTCTAGGTAGCCAGTCCTGGCTCTGTACAGCCATTAAGTTCCCACAGGCTGAGTGTGTGCCCCACACAAATCCAATAGCATCAACTGCATCTCCCTCCTGTGACAAATGGACAGGGCACTCAGCTGTCACAGCAGTCCCCTACCCACTCACTTCCCCTGGTTACAGGGACTCCCGTCCAGCAGTGATTGGAACAGCCCGTGCAGATTAGATTTTCCTGTTGATCTGAAAAAGCATTGGTAAGAAAAAGCATTAGGTGAGCCAGTGGGGTTACACGCCTGTGTTAGAGGACCATCGTTCTGATTGGACCAGTGTCTCTTCTCAGCCTCCACGTGGTTAATAATCACCGTCTCTGCCTGGGTACTGCACTTCACCTCACAGTACACTTGAGAGGTGTTGGTTATTTTCCTATTTTACAGAGAAGGAAACAGAGGTACAGGCCAAAATCCCCAGCTAGGAAATAGTGAGGCAGGATTTAAGTTCTGGTCTACTGGCTAAATGTTGTGCTCTTTCTAACACGGCACACAGCCTCCCACTGGCAACCTGAGGAAGAGATCCAGTGAGGCCAGCAAGGCAGGTGCTCACTGTCACGTAAGGCACTTGATGCTGTTTAAAGTGCTGACCAGGACATCACATTCTGAGTGGGCAGCTATCCCAGTCAGGGAATAGGAGACAGAGTGATCCGCGTGAGGAGGACCATGTGGGGTCTGGGCACATTGATCGTTCATTTGTGTTCCACAAGGAAACTAGATGGTTCATGCCAGCGATCTCATCTGTAGGATTGGTCCCTGTGAGAGCATTTGATGGTGAACACTAGTGGATAGGCTCCTTGGGCCACACTGTCTGACGGAGGACAACTGTACAAGCATGGGCTGTGTGACGCAGGGCCACTGCATGCCCTGTGGTACGTGGGACGTGACTCCACACCACGGCCTCGCTCAGCCTAGGGCACGCCCACTTCTTCCACCCCAACAGTGAATAACCTGTGGCAGCCAAAGGAGCCTGACTCACCGAGGAGTTGCAACCTGGATTCTGCTTAGAGAATGCTGGTTTACTGCCTCACAACTGATGCTGCACCATGCTCCTCTCATTTGGCCAGGTTTCCCCTCACTTCTCTTTGCTCAAAGGTGGGGTATTGTTCTTCCTGGTTAGGGGTTTCTCACTCCAAAGACACTGCCTGGGAAGAAATAGATATTGATCATGAGAAAACTCTCCATAGTATGACAGGGGAAAATCTGAGTGCCTTTCCAAAGCTGCTTTTGCTTCAGAAAGAACAAAGAAAGAAAAACTAGAATCCTCTGTGCCCCCGCCCCTCCTCCCCCCACAATGTTCTCAAGCACAGGCTACAAGCTGCGTGTGTGTGGATTACTCCCTGCTGCAAGCAAATCTGCTGAGAAAGCACACTGCAGCCGCAGGGTGAAGTCATGCAAATGCTATGCCCCCAAAGGCCACAAGAATTGTGAAAAGATTTGTGTAAATATCTCATGCATTTTTGTGATCTAAGGTTTATGGAAATAAAAACCACAATTGAAAAGCCACTGCCACATTTATTCTTCCTTCTGCCTTTTCTCCTCGAGAATAAATTCATAAAACATTTTATGGAGCTTTCAACAAAATAAATAATTTCAAATTTATTGAACCAAACAGGGCAGCGAAGACTAATGAGGTTAAATGGGCTCCACTTGGAAGAAGACGGGGAAACTGTGGACACCCCAGCTGCTCTTCAGTTGGAGCTCTGCATTATGCAGCAAGGCAGGCTCCGTGGAGACCACATACCATCCACTTCTGGGTGAGGAAGTTCTCATGTCCAGTTGGCTCAAATCTTTTCCTACACCTGTACTTTGGGTATCCTTTCCTTTCTTGATTTTGCTGTGAATATTGGTGTGGAATGTCTCACACACCCAGAGCAAAACTCAGGAGCATTGACTTGCAGAAGCTCACCTGGCACCAAGCTTAAAGAAACCATTGAGAAGCACATGGTTTCCCCTCCACGCTCCAGGTGCCCCAGGACCACAGCAGCCCCATGGCTGGGGCCTCTCTCCTGGACCCTCCCCACAGGGCAGCCTGGGACCTGTGGCAGATGCCTCTTACTCCCTCACACCTGCATGTAACTAACCCTGCATTTCAGAACGCTCCCACTTGTGATGCCAACATTTTCCTGTAGTTCTTGCCTCTACTTTCTGATTTATAAATGGAACACTGGGTGAATCTGTCAGGGCTTGACATCCTGTTTCCTCCTGCCCGATCTCACCACGTGGCCCTTCAGCATAGTGACACCCACACATGGTGAGGACTTGACCCAGAAAAAGGCAAAGCAGGGAACAGCCTATTGTAATTAGCCCAGTTGTGGTTTCCTTCACTGCCCTTGGATGAGATCTTGGGCAGACCCTGTAGCTGTTCTGTTCACTTTCAGGAGTTAAAAGTCCAGCCTGAATTAAATAAAAACGTCAATCTCTCACCTAACTGCAGGCACGCTGCCTCCCTCAGAGTGGATGTCATCTGGACTGGCACCGGGAGCCTCCTCCCCTCTCCTCCTCTCTGGAATTGTGTGGCAGGGGAGAGAGGGTGTTGGTGGGGAGGCTTCGTGGTGAGTAGTGTCCTGTTTTCACCTCTCCAGCCAGGAGACCATACTGGCTGCACCTCTCATGGCCATGTCTGTGGGCACTTTGGAGAACTGCCACCTGCGGGGACAGTCAGCTCTGAGCTGTCCAGCCCTGCCCGGACCCTCTGTGGGGGGGGCCTCACCTACTGTCCTCCCAGGCAGGGCTTGTCAAGAGAGCTCAAGCGCACTGGCCTATCTTGGCCAGTCTGACCCTGGAACAGAGTGCAGCTCCCATGTGGTCCCGAAGGCCTTAATGACAGGCCTGCACAGGCCTTCAAGGGCTGCGTCTGGGGGAGGGAAACACCACTATTCCCTCCCACTTGGCCAAAACCTCTCTTCAAGAAGTCCCTTTTCAGTCTGCCCCCGAGGCTGGTGGTGGGTGACAGCGAAGAGTCCCGGGACAGGTGCTGCTCTCAGAAAGTCTGCTCTTCTCTTTAGAACGTGCCTTCTCAGCTCCAACCTTTTGGGGCCTTATCCTGGAATGCTCTGTGGTCTGTGTCAAGGCCCAGTGCCACCTGGGGCTCCTCTCTCCAGTGGGATATGACAGAGCTGGCTGGTGAGCAGCAGGGAGGTGGCACGTGACCTCTCAAGCTAGTCTTGGATTCTGACCTAAAGGAAGAACATGACCCAAGCCAGGACCAGTGCCGTGAAAAATGGTTTATGATGTCATGATTGGCACAGTGGTTAAGTGTTTGGCTGCTAACCAAAAGGTCAGCAGTTCAATCCCCTAGCTGCTCCTGGGATTGGAAACTCTCGGGGCAGTTCTACTCTGTCCTATAGGGTTGCTATGAATCGGAATAGACTCAACAGCAACGGGTTTTTGTTTTTTTTATGTCATGATTATGGGTCTTGGGTGTCTTAAAAGGATAGGATTTTAGATCTTAGCAGGATTGAGGCTTTAGAGTGTTTTTCTAGTACCCACACACCCCAGTACCTCTCATTTTACAGACAGGGGAAACTGAGGCTTAGATATATTAAAATTTTGTCTGGAATCTATAAGACAGAAAGTAGATTATTGCTTGCCTAGGGCTGGGAGTGGGGTGGAGTGTGACTGCTAATTGGCACAGAGCTTTTCGAATGAAGAAAACTTTCTCAAACTGTGATGGTTGCATAGGTCTGTGAATATTCTGGAAACCATTGAATTCTACTCTTTAAAGGGGTGAGTGTGTTGTGTGGTGTGTGATTATGTCTCAATAAACCTCATGAATAAAATGCTTTGACTGGGTCACATAGGAAAGTCAGTGGCAGAGCCTCTCTCCAGCTCTCTTACCACAGCCTGACCGTGTGTGGTGATGGCCTGGTCTGCGGAAGCTTCGAGACTCCAGTCCTCTAAAACAGGCCAGACCTTGCCTTCTTCCCTGGCTGCTCACTCAGAGCTGCCCACGCCATGGCGAGACCACTCTGTGGAAATGAAGATGGTGTTTCCTTTTTGAAACAAAATCTGCCGAGGAAGCAAATAATGGTGCTTCCAGTGTTTGGGGATCTCCTCGTGCTGTTGCCACTGCTGTGGAAGCCCCTCTAGCTGCCACAGGAGAGGCTATGTGTGGTGGAATGGGAAGAACGCTCTCGATGAGCCACCACCCCACTCCTGAAACAGCCAGAGCACAAATCAGACTGAGGCTTTCTACAGTTGATAAGTATAGTCTGGAAGTATGCAGTATGTGCTGCTAACAAACGTGGTTTTGTGTGAGCAGTGATTCCAGACACACAAGAAGTCCTGTATGTCTGTGCTTGGTTTCTCTGACACACCAGCCCGCAGCAATGGGGTGAATTAGGAAGAAGGACATGGACTCAGGTCTTTAGAGCATGGTGCCTCTTCTACCCCCTGCTGCACTCATTGGCCATGGTCACCTCTAGAGCTAGGGGCACAGAGCACAAAGCCAAATGGGGACCACCAACTGCACTAGTCTAGAAGGGGACTACCTCAGGGCGACAGCCAGATGGCAGCTCAGCAGCACCCGCCCGCCTCTCAGCAGAAACCTGCACCAGGATAGAGCTCCCTCCTCCAGGCCAGCTGTGGAGCAAGATGCCCAAGAGCTTTGTGGATATCTCTAATGATAATGGGTTTGGTAGGTCTATCTATTCACAAGCAGGCATCTTCCCTGAAGAAAGGAACCATGTTGCTTCTTTTTCATACACGCCTTCAAGTTCCAGCACACTTCTTGTCTCCTGCTGTCAGTTCTGGGCGAAGGATTTGGTGCTTTCCTGACCTGAATTCAATGGTCTGTTGCTTATTTTATCTCCCAAACAAAAGACATTTCTGTCTATTTTGTCCTATTTCCTACAAGATAGAATCTTTTGTTTTCACTTGCTGCCACCTCAGTTCCAAGAATTTTTTTTTTCTTCTTGAGATTGTCAAGACACCCAGGGTTCAATGGTGAGTGCCGGGCTGGAGTCCAAGGTTGAGGATTCCCTCCTTTTCCTTCCCAGTATTGTCTGGTGTTCTGCAACCCTCTCCTGCCACCCTGCCCCAACAGTGGGGCTGCTACAGTGGGGCCTGAGCCTGCCTAGCAGTAATCACAGTCGAATCACACTGCAGGCTCCCTGTTTCCTATCAAGGACAAGAAGAGAGGCTTTCAAAGAGGGGGTTCCTTTAGTGGGGGCGGTATCCCCTTCCCTGCCATGCCTGGTTCTGTGAGGACTGGTTGGAGAGCTTTGGAGGTGATTGCCCCCGCACATGTGACTTTGGTTAGAGCGTGGGTATCTCTTGCAGATGGTGGCCTGCACCCACATTTTAAGTGACTCTCTGTACAATGCCCAGGAAAACCACCTTAGGACACTGTAACTTTGCTGCAGCATCTTTTCAAACAAGGAAGAGGTTTTCTCCCTCACAATTCTTCCACCAGACTGAGTCATCATCCTGAATGTAGGTTTGCTTACAAATCTTCCATGGCTTCATTACCCACAGGACAGAGTCCATATGCCCCAGAGCCTTCCACCCACCCCAAAGCCTGCTCCTTCCTACAGCCCTGCGGTTGCTGGGACTGCACGCTGCTCCTCTGGCCTCTGGAACACTGCTCCTTGCACTGGCTTCAGGTCAGCAAAATCACTGTCATTACTGATAACACCACACAACATTCATTATATTGCATTATAGATAGTTGTATTCTCACCTACATCCCACTTAGATTCAAGCTCCTTAACTAGCATGGTGTTGAGCCATAGTAGGTGGTCAAGAAACATCTGTTGGTTAGCAGTCTGTAAGATGAAATTAGAAGTGCTCAGTTTCGTCCAGTGCACATTCTTTGGACACCAGGGTGCCTTGCCTGTGTGGTGACAGAAGAAAGAGAGGCTCTGCTCTCGTGAGAAAGTAAGTTGTCATAATAAGAAATGACCAGACTGACACCTGGGCCCACAGAGGAGGGGTGAGGCAGTTGGTCCGTCCTCATGGACTTGGCATGCAGGTGGGCAATGACGGGGCAGATTACCCAGTAGGCAAGGTAAGCACGGTGCTTACTTTGCTTACCAGATCATCTGTAGTGAAGAATTCCACATTTTTTCACCGCATCCAAGTTTCTGCTTCTAGATACAGCTGCCATCTGTCTCTCTCCCAACCCCACAGCATCTTCCTACAGAATCAAAGCCTCTTTTCAAATTTACAATCCCTGACAGGGGCAGTGACACAGTAAGCAAGGTAAGCATGGGCTTACTGGTGCTTACTTACTAACCTGTAGTGAACAATTTCACAAAGATGTGGTAAAACCCTTGTGAAATTGTTCACTACACATGATCTGGTAAGCAAGGTAAGCACCATGTTTACCTTGCATATTGGATAATCTACCCTTGGTGGGCAAGATACAGCACCACCCAGAGAAGTGCGGTAAGTGTTGACCTTTAACTTACACATAAATACCTGAGTAGGTATGCTCTTATTCAGACTTCACAAGTCACTGTAGAAGATTAATGCCGTCATTTCTATTTTGAGTGAATTACTTCCCTAAGATAATGAAATTGCTTCTCTCTGAAGATGGTTTAAGTCAACTGCATGAGTGAATGGAGCTATGGCAGTAATGTAGGAGCCAAAGAGTTAGAGAGGAAGAAGGTCTGAGACCGCCCCCAAGCACAGTTCCCCTCCACCCAAGGCAGCAGTAAGCAGGGAGGAGGTTGTTTTGTTCAGAGAATAGGAGTGGATGTTGCACCGACCTTTTGGTTAGCAGCCGAACTCTTAACCACTGGGCAACCAGGGCTCCTGTGCTAACATCTAAACCAAAAAAACCAAACCTGTTGCCGTCGAGTCAATTCCAACTCATAGTGACCCTATCGGACAGAGTCGAACTGCCCCATAGACTTCTGAGGGGCCCCTGGTGGATTCGAACTGCTGGCCCCTTGGTTAGCAGCCATAGCTCTTAACCCTTACACCACCAGGGTTTCCTGTGCTAACATACTTGTGATAAATGGCAGGTAGCTGAATTATTGAAGACACGAGCTTCTCAAAGTGTGCTCTGCAGATCTCTGGTCTCTGCAGAGAGTTTCTAGGGGTTTTATGGGAAAGGTGTACCCAGGTGAAAACATTCTGGAGAGCCGCTCTGAGAAGCCACCGTGGGTCTGTGTGATCGCCTCACTCTCATGCAGAGTCACAGGCATCTTCTCTTCTGCGCAGTTCATGTTTAAACTGGTATGACATATGTTGATTTTACTCCCTAAGAGCCTCTTGAATTTCATACTTTTCTCCAACTTCTCAACAGTATTCTTGCCCCAGCTTGCTGGAACAACTTCAAGAGGCTCCCAGCTGGACCCCCACATCCATTAGTCCCCTCCTCAGCCCATTCTGTACATTGCGGCCAGCATATCATGTTCTGTTATTCTTACAATAAAGACAGAAGTCCTTGACCAACTTGACTGCCTACAGGGTTGGACCCTCCTTCCCTTCTAGCTTCCTCTCAGATCATGTCCCTTGTTCTTCCATCTGTCTATTGTGCTCTTTCTTCCCCTCACTACCTAATTTCTCTTCATCATTCAAATCTCAACACAAGTAAACTAAATATTAAACATATTAAATACCTATGTACTCTGATTGTATCACACATCTTTCCTTCACAGAATTCATCACATTGCAATTCTAGGTTTCTTGTTTGGTCAGGAGTGAGCAAACTTTGGCCTGCAGTCCAAATCTGGCCAGCAATCCGTTGCTGTAAATAAAGTTTTACTGGCACACAGCAATGCTCCTAAGTTTAACGTATGTCAGTGGCTGCTTTCACACTATGCTGGCAGAGCAGAATGGTTGTGACAGAGATCAATGGCCTGAAAAGCCAAAATATTTACTATCTGACCCTCAACAGAAAAGGTTTGCTGAAGCCTGGTATAGGCTGAAGGAGAAAAGTGTGCCAAGAACCAGTCATTGACAGAGTCCAACATGCAGGGTCCAGGTGGAGTACTCACTGAGGCCCTGAGTGGGAGTGGTAGAGAGGGAGGAGGACAGGGAGGTGTGCTTCTGGACATAGAAGTTGAGAGGAGGGGGGACTTTAGGAAGACAGGTGTATTCAGCAGTGCCAGTGCTTTGGAGAGGTCAGAGCGAGATGACGACCTAGAATCATCCACTGAAGATGCCATGGGGTCCTTAGCCAGTGTTGTCTCATTAGAGGGACGAGCAGATGCTGGAGATATTCAACATGAAGAGAGAGAACTAGGTGGGTATACAGAGGGCGCACTGAACAACACAGCCCTTGGGCAGAAGAAATATTGCCCAGAGGAATGACCAATGTCAGTGTGAACGTTTCTGCATTGCTTCTGGGTAGGTCCAAGCCACAGCTCTGCCATCCCTAGTGAAACCTGCCACACAGACAAAAACCCCTGCCACTGCTGTGTGTGTGAGTGTATGAGAGGGTGTGTGAGTGTGTGAGTATGTATGTGAGTGGGAGTGTCACTGACGCCCCAAGTTTCTAGGTCAGACATCACCTCTCTACCAGCCTGCCCTTCTACAACCCCCCTCCTGATCTGCCCCCAGAATCTAGGTAGACCTCATCCCTTCTACAACCCCTTCACTGACCTCCCTTCCCCACTGCATCTGGGTCAGACTTCATCCTTCTACAACCCCCCCTCACTGACCCCCAACATTTACGTTGGACTTCACCACTCTACAACCCCCCTTCAATGACCCCTCCCTCCAGTGTCTAGTCAGACATCTCCCCATCTACACCCTCCTCCTTCATTGACCCACCTCAGTGTTTAGGTCCAAAGTCAGCCCTTCTACAACCACCTCTTCATTGACCACCTCCCAGCACCTAGGTCAGATTTCACTCCTTCCACAACTCCCTCCTTCACTGACCCCTCCCCCCAGAGTCTAGGTCTTACTTCTCCCCTTCTATAACCCTCCTCACTGATCCCCCACCCTCTGTTAAACTCACCCCTCAGTAGTCCCACACTTCCAAGTGTGCACTCAATTATGTGAATACGGGTTAAAGTAGCACAGATTGATGTGTCACCCAGTGGCTAAAATCTCCTAATCCTTGCCTCCTCTGTTAGTTCTTATCAGAAAATTGCTCTTGACGTGCTCGTTTTCCAGGTGCACAGGCTGCCCTGGGTCAAGTGGATGCCTAGGACACATGGGGCCGAGAGAACTGAAGTGTGGCCTTTGTAGGCCATCACCCTTGTCAACAGGTTTTGGGTATCATAGTGTTATGGATTGAATTGTTTCCAAAAAAAATATGTGTTATAAATCCTAACCTCTATGCCTACAGTTATAATCCCACTTGGAAATGGGCTGACTTTTTTATGCTAATGAAACAGGATTAGTATAGGATGTGTCTTGAGTCAATCTCTTTTGAAATATAAAAGAGATTAAACAAACAAGCTAGAGAAGCAGAGATGGGGGAAGATTGATGCCAAGCCACATGAAGATCTCCAAGAAACCAGGAAACAAGCTAAAGAGACAAGGACTGGAGAGCCAACAGGGACAGAAAGCCTTCGCCTAGAGTGGGTGTCCTGAATTCAGACTTCAAGCCTCCTAAACGGTGAGAAAATACATTTTTGTTTGTTAAAGCCATCCGCTTGTGCTATTTCTGTTATAGCAGTACTAGATAACCAAGACATGTAGTGACAAGAAGAAAGACATTACCTGTGTATTATTTAAGAAGCCCTGGTGGCACAATGGTTAAGTGCTTGGCTGCTAACCAAAAAGTGGCGTTTTGAACCCACTGTCTACACAGCAGGAGAAAGATGTGGCAGTCTGCTTATGTAAAGATTACAGCTCAGACCTTTCTACTGTGTCTTAGAGAGTTGCTATGAGTCGGAATCGACTTGAAGGCAATGGGAATGTATTATTTAGGATATAAAGGATATGATTATTTACTACCTTAACAGCTCCACTCTTTTTTTTATTGCTGTAATCTACAAATTCTATTCTGCCTTGAATGATAATGTATTTTTAAATTTTGTTGTGTTTTAGGTGAAAACTTACAGCGCAAATTAGTTTTTTGTCCAAAAATTTTATATATAAATTGTTTTGTGACGTTAGTTGCAATCCCTGCGATGTGTAAGCACTCTCCCCCTTTCCTTTTCCACCCTGGGTTCTCTGTGTCCATTCGTCCAGTTTTCTGGTACCTTCCTGGCTCCACTCTTTATAGAGCAGTCTGCATTTTTATCTGCCCTGCAAGGCTCGCCTTTCCAGTGTGACCCTCACCCAGCTACTCTCCACGTTCCCTTGGCCTACTGGGCACACTGGACAGTGTGGGGAGGTCTGCCCTGCCCAGCTTCATCACACTTGTGTACATCCTGTGGAAATCCTCGTCAGGCCCTCGTGTGTTCTGCATGAAGATCACGTCATCTTGTGTGCAGTGACAGGGATTCAGAGGTGGCCTGGGTGCTGGGCCTGTAGAAGGAGAGCTCTGGAAATCCCCAGTGTGTGGACTCCATGGACGCTGGTGATGTGGATGGGCCTCAAACACACAGTACTCCTTTGGAAAGCAGGGAAGCCAGTGAAATGCATTACACAATACTATCCACACACATGGAGGAAGCCTCTGGCAAGACAGCAAAGCACACCTTGTGAGAATATGCTCACATGAAAAGGTGTGAATTTAGAGATGGTGTCTTTGAAGGGGGAAGGGATGGGAGTGGGGTGTAGGGGTACAATGAAATTTAACAACCGAAGACAGGGGCTTTGCA
This sequence comes from Trichechus manatus latirostris, assembly GCF_000243295.1. Lineage (NCBI taxonomy): Eukaryota > Metazoa > Chordata > Mammalia > Sirenia > Trichechidae > Trichechus > Trichechus manatus. Next base: position 939,743 of record NW_004443974.1, read on the forward strand.
CGGGCCAATGACATCATCAGCTCCACCCTCTGCATTGTTGTTGTTGTTAGTTGCCATTGATTCGGCGCCTACTCATGGTGACCTTATGTATAACAGAACCGAACACTGCCAGGCCCTGTACCATCTTTATGATCATTAATATGTTTCAGTCCATTGTTAAAGCTATTGTGTCAATTCATCTCATTGAAGGTTGCTCTCATTTTAGCTGACCACTTACTTTGCCAAACATGATGTCCTTTTCTAGTGACTGGTCTTTCTTGATGCATGTCCAAAGTAAGTGAGTTGAAGTCTTGCTATCTTCCCTTCTAAGGAACATTCTGGTTGTATTTCTTCTAAGACTGATTTGTTCGTTCTTTAGGCAGTCCGTGGTATATTTAATATTCTTTGCCAACACCATAATTCAATGGCATCAATTCTTCCTTGGTCTTCTTTTTTATTGTCTAGCTTTCACTTGCATATGAGATGATTAAAAAGACTATGGTTTGGATCAAGTGACATCTTTGCTTTTTATAACTTTAAAGAGGTCTTTTGTAGCAGATTTGCCCAAAGTAATATGTTGTTTAATTTCTTGACTGCTGCTTCCATGGACATTGATTACTGATCCAAGTAGAATGAAATCATTAAGAACTTCAATTTCTTCTTAATTTATCATAATGTTGTTTATTGGTCCAGTTGTGAGGATTTTCATTTTCTTTATGTTCAGGTGTAATCCATACTGAAGGCTGTAGTCTTTGACTTTCATCAGTAAATGCGTCAAGTAGTTTTCATTTTTAGCAAGCTAGGTTGTGTCATCTGCATATTGCCGGTTGTGAATGAATTTCTCTCCTATCTTGATGGTGTGTCCTTCTTCATACAGTTCAGCTTCTCATATTATTTGTTCAGCATACAGACTGAATAAGTGAGGTGAAAGGATACAACATTGCAACACATCTTTTCCAATTCTGAACCCCAAAGTATGCTTTTGTTCTGTTCAAACGACTGCCTCTTGATCCATGTGCAGGTTCTTTTTGGTACAGTGACTATGTATTCCTTTCATCTTCTTTTGATGCTTCCTGTGTCATTCAATTTTTTGCCCATAGAATCCTTCAGTAATGCAATTTGAGGCTTGCATTTTCTCTTCACTTCTTTCAGCTTGAGAAATGCCAACCATGTTCTTCCTTTTTGGTTTTCTAACTCCAGGTGCTTGCACATTTCATCATAATACTTTACCTTGCCTTCTCAAGCTATACTTTGAAATCCTCTGTTTAGCTCTTTGCATCATCATTTCTTCAGTTTGCTTTAGCTACTCGGCACTTAGAGCAAGTTTTAGTCTCTTCTGATATCTGATACCACTTTCTTCATGTATGATGTCCTTGATGTCTTCCCACAACTCTTCTGGTCTTTGGTCATAAGTGTTTACTGCATCAAATCTATTCCTGAGATGTATTCAAGGTTGTATTTTGGCTCTCGTGGGCTTGTTTTGATTTTCTTCAGCTTCAGCTTGAACTGCACATGAGCAATTTATGTTCCACAGTCAGCCCCTGACTTTGTCTTGACTGATGATGTTGAGCTTCTCCTTCGTATCTTTCCACAAATGTAGTTGATTTGATTCTTGTGTAATCCATTCATGTATAGTCATTGATTGTGTTGTTGAAAAAAGAGTATTTTCCCTGAATAAGTCATTGGTCTTTCAGAATTCTATCATGCTATCTCCAGCGTCGTTTCTACCACTAAGGCTGCCTTTTTCAACTACTGATCCTTCTCTGTTTCCAACTTTCACATTCCAATCACCAGTAATTATTAATGCATCGTGATTGCATATTCCATCAACTTCAGACTGCAACAGGTCCTAAAAATCTTCAATTTTTTCATCTTTGGCATTTGTGGTTGGTGCTTAAATTTGATAGTAGTCATAATAACTGGTTTTCCTTGTAGGCATGTGGATGCTAAACTATTACTGATCATGTTGTACTTCAGGATAGATCTAAAAATGTTCTTTTTAACCATGAATGAAATGCAGTTCCTCTTCAATTTGTCCTTCCTGACATAGTAAGCCATATGATTGTCAGATTTAAAATGGCCAATACCAGTCCATTTCAGCTCACTAACACGTAGTATATCAATCTTCAAGTGTTCCATTTTATTTTTGACAACTTCCCATTTTCTTTAATTCATGCCTCATATGCTCCACGTTCTAATCATTAATGGATGTTTGAAGCTCTTACTTCTCATTTTGAGTCATGCTACATCAGGAAATGAAGGTCTTAAAGACTTCACTCTATCTGTGTCATTAAGTTCGACTCTACTTTGAGTGAGTCACTGGGTGGTGCAAACGATTAAGTGCTCAGTTACTAGCCAAAACGTTGGCTGTTTGAACTCACCTAGAGGTGCCTCAGAAGACAGGACTGACAACCTGCTTTCAAAAAGTCACAGCCTTGAAAACCCTATGGAGCAGTTCTACTCTACACACATGGGGCCACCATGAGTTAAAATCCACTTAATGGCAACTAACTACAATTACTACTACTTTGAGAAGATAGCTCTTCCTCAGTTGTATTTTGAGTGTCTTCCAACCTCAGGGGCTCATTTTCCAGTACTATATCTGACAGTGTCTATTGCTTTCCATGAGATTTTCATTGGTTAATTTTTGGAAATAAATTGCCAGGCTGTTCTTCCTAGTCTATCTTAGTCTGGAAGCTCTGCTGAAACCTGTTCACCATTGGTGACCCTGCTGGTGTTTGAAATACCAGTGGCATAGCTTTCAGCATCACAACAACAGGTAAGCCACCACAGCACAACAAACTGACAGGCAGGTGATGGCCTCCCATACTAAAACCTATTGCTGTCGAGTCAATTCCGACTCATAGCTACCCTGTAGGACTGAGTAGAACTGCCTCATAGGGTTTCTAAGGCTGTAATCTTTATAGAAGTAGACTGCCACATATTTCTAGTGGGGGGCGACTGGTGAGTTCGAACAGCTAACTTTTTTGTCAGCAGGCAAGCACTTAACCAGGCCGGGTCTGTCCCCAGGTGAGGGTGGGACACAGGGACAGGCAGGCCCCTAATGGACCAATCCCTGCCCCCCTCCAGTGAGCACAGAGCACCACAGGGCAACTCCGCCAGGGCTGGGAGCTGCTGGTCTAGTTTGGTAGCTGGAGCAATTAAAATCAGGGTGCCAGCTAAAAAATAACTATCTAACTAAACCAGCAGCTCTAGAAGGCTAAGGCAAGTTTTGGCCACAGTGCTTCCAGGCCTGGAGGAATTGCCCTGTGGTGCTCTGTGCTCACTGGGAGGTCCGTGAGGGGCCTGCCTGTCCCTGGGTCCCACCCTAATCTGGGGGAATGGGGCAGATCCAGCCACAAACCACTTCCCTTACCAGGAGTCCCATGCCAACAATAGAAGCCCTCTATCAAAGGCCTTTATTATTTTCTAAGGAAGCCCATACATTCAGCTGTTTAGGGTAATAATGGGTAAGAATTTCTGATAAATCTCGGAGGAAAACATCAATGGCTGTTTCTTTTCAACTTGGAATTTCTTTTTAAACTGTCTCTTAGTGGGCTGTGCTCCTCTGTGTGTGCTCACAGGCTGTGTAGGTGCCAGATCTTTCCTGTTGTTTCTCCCAGGATGGGCTGGTGACAGCGAGCAGTTCAGTCCCCTGGGCCTCCTCCTCCTGCATCCAGGCCAGGCTGCAGCAAGGCTACTTGGGACCAGCAGCCCGCCTCCACGTGGAACAGTCCCAGGGGCGACAGTCCCGGAGAAGCACAGGCTGAGGTCTCACCTGGCCCTCCACTTCAGAGGGAATGACTTCTAGAAGGAAGGTAAGGAGAATTGGAAAGAAGACAGGGTTTGAATGGAGTCAATGTCCACCTGAGCACCTGGTGCTCTAGCTGCTAGGGGGAGGGGGTGACTTGAGACCTGCTGACGTGCGCCTGGCTGTGGGTGGGCGTCTCCCGGGCTGTGGGTCTGCCAGGCAGTGGTGTGTGCAGGCATGGCACCGGTCGAGAGCACAGCACCCCAAAAAGGCCCAGGGACAAGGCCTTGGTTCCACGGGTTGGGGACAGCACCAGAAGCTAGCGTTAGTGTCCCTCCGGCCGGCCTATGTCCTCCAATTCAGCATCAGGGCCCCACACTGGTCCTGTCTGCACTGTTCCTGCTGCAGGGGCCACTCGGGCAGCGCCGGGTGCAGCTCTGCCAGAGTCTCCCACCGCCAGCACCGTGCGGGTCCATGGAGACCGTGGCCGCTGATGCTGCCCTGTTTGTGCACAGCTCTCCCAGGATCGCAGGGCCTGGGGTTTTCTGAAAGACTTTCTTTTCATTCTGGCAGCTTGTCTCCTTATTAAAGACAGGAGCGAGCGCTCTTTTTACCGGATGGGAAATCACTTCACAAATGGCCCATTTATTTTAGTAATGAGCCTGCCTCCGCCTCCTCCCACCACCCACCGCCCGCCGATTGAGAGAATTTCTCTCTTATCTTTTCGTTCTTTGGCTCCGGTGTGAATTGTCACAAGGTCAAAGTATAAACTCTCCAGGGGATGCAGCGTTGTGAGGACTTTAAGGATCAGAAACAAATTGCAGCGGAGTGGAAACATCAGGCCTAAGTGCTCAGCTGCAGCTCCTCCGCCACCGCTGACAGGGCACACTTGGTGCGGTGCTGGTCCCAGGCCTGGCAGCCTCTTACTCAATCTCCTGTTTTCCTTGGAGGCCAAAAGGGCGGGAAGAGGGTAGAGGGAAGGAGAGAGGGGAGACCGAGGGAGCTGTGTTGCCCTTTCACCTCATGATTTATATTTGGTCTAAGTAGCCTTTTCCACTTTCTTGTAGCTGGAATGTGTCCTGGACATGTTGTTTCAATATGAGCCCATCAACTGGGCCCTCGGTGGAATGTCCCTGGAGAATGGAACCGACCTCCCAATGGGGTCATTTGTTTAGCAGAATCTGAGAAAATTCCCGAACATCTGCATTCTATTAATACCTTCAGAACATTTCCACCAGCTTTGGGAAGTCAGAGGCTGCTTTGAGGGATGTTCAGCAGCAGATCCTGGAGCATTTTAACTCTTCTTCTTGTGTTCTGTGGGGAGAGCCCCTGCCCATTCCCCTCAGTTACTTTACTGCTCAGAGGGTGAGTGTGCCCCTTCATCAGGGAAACAGGGGTGGAGGTTGGGGGTGGGCAGCAAGATTGTCTGGTGAACTGCTTTAGTGCACCAAAACCCAAGGTGGAGTGAGAATTTGCAAACACACAGGAAAGAGATGCAAGGCTGAGGGCACAGAAGGATTTGAGGCATTTTCCTGAGAGCGGATGGAGAGAAAGTCCACACAGCGGCTCTTCTCCCCACCTGTCTTCGCTGTGCCCTGTCCGTGCATGCACCATGGCCTTGAATTAAAGTGAAAAGAAGGAAGGGAGAAAAGATTTGATGAAAGGGGTACAATAAAATGATGGTAATAAGGGAGAATTTCCTTGAAGAAAAATAAAAAATATTTGTATCATCTGGATCAAAATGGAAATAAAGCTTACACTAATGAAACTACACTCCGTGACAATGGCGTTCTCAACTTAAGGACGGAGAAGATGTTAGGAATCCCAATGAAGGTAGGAAGTGCTTAGGTGGTACAAATGGTTAAGCACTCAGCTGCTAACCGAAAGGTTGGAGGTTTGAATCCACCTACAGATGCCTGGGAAGAAAGGCCTGGTGATCTACTTCTGAAAAGTCAGCCATTGAAAACCTTATGGAGCACTCTTCTACTTGGACACACAATCAGAAGGACTTGACAGCAACTTGTTAGTTTACTTTCTTTATTTCTTTGTTAATGAGGGTGGCGGATTCTTTGCAGGAAGGAGAGGGGGTAAAGAGCAGAGACCTGCAAATCCTGTGACGGTAAGTTGCACTCAGTGGACGATTAGGACATGCTTACTGTGCCAACTTTGAGATGAGAGGAGACATGGCCAGAAAGCGAACTCGACAAAGTGGACACTGGTTTCAAGGGGTGACAAGAAAACGCTTTACGAGCACTGCCCCTCATGTATGGGGATGAAGTACATGGATGCCTGAGGACGAGCCAGTTCTCTACATCTCAGCCTGAGAGCCCAGGACAGGGCTGAACATGTCTGTCTGTCTATCTACTGGAGCTCCATCATCCAAACCTGCGTACTGGCAGAACCCTCAATAGTGTGTTAAAAAATCCACTAGGTTATTATTTAAAAAGGGTTTACAGAATACGTCTTTGTTCTAAAAAGTACTGAAAACACAATTTTAGCCAATGTGTACTTCATTGCTTAAGATTCTCACAGGCTGGATTAGATGGTGAACTTTAAGGCTTGGCAAATGTTATGGCCAGTTTTCTTGGACCTTCAGAGTGATGGCGTGTTGCTGCCTTGTGCTGTGACTCCAAGCTCCCTTCACTGCCCAGGGGAGGCTGACGTGGACGTGAGGCCCCCAGGCCATGCTGGCTCCCAGCCCTTTGGTGGTTGGTGTCCTGCTTATTGTCTTGGGGTGCATGGGTATAGGCTCCTGCAGCTGGCCTGGAGCAGGCTCTGAATGGTAGCTCCTGTGAGTACTTTATAAGGAAAAGCTTAGAGAAGGCAAGTGTATAAGTTTTGGCTTCATATATTCCTATCCTTTGTCAAAATCATGCAAAGTCATTTGGAAGACAAACAGATAGGACAAACCCGTGGGGTCAGAGCCTGGTTCAGGACGCTCTTGCACCCGCACATCTGCTCAGGAGAGGTTCCCACAGCCTGCGGGTGTTATCTACCCACAGGATGTCCTCCCACACTCTCCTCCAGGCCCACTTCCTGCTGAATTCCCACAGTGGCCCAGCAGCCTGGAGCCAGCAAGGTTGAGCCGCAGGTCCCTGCTGCCCCTCAAGTGGCCAGCCATACAGAGCTGGCACATGGTGGGCATCAGAGGCACAGACACAGCCCGCTCCCTCCCAGCCTTGCTCCTTCTTCTCACAACTGCTCACTCAGTAGATCTAGGATTTTGTAAATTTTACAGTGATAACAGACATTCCCCCGAATCTGTTCCAAGGCACTAAAAAGAAAAGCCTTACTTAGTCACAGACTGTTTCCTGCTGAGGGTTTCTGGTCTGTATGACAAACAGGTGACACTGAGAAGCTGCCGCAGGAGACTGATGCCGGGTGGGGCTGACTGTGTCTTGGAGTTCAGAAAGTGCCCTCCAACAAGCTTTGGAGTCCTCTACAGTAACAAGAGCAAATCTGCAAGATCAAAGGAAAAAGCGCAGACCAATTATGGTCATTAACATGTAAACAAGACGACTTCTGAGCAGAGTGGCTATGATGCAGCCTTGGCTTAGAGGACATCCTGGTGGGAGACAGAACCGTGAGCACCACTTTCTACAATGACACTCAGTGTGATCAGTGTCCAGTGACACCATCTGGGAAATGTGCCAGTTGCAGTGCTTCTCTCTGGATTCCCAGGTCAAGTACAGCTCCTTGGGCTCCTTGTTTTCCTCTTCCATTAGCAACTGGGAGGCAAACCAACATTTGCAGTGCATCCCTCGGAGCCATTTGATCCTCACCACACTCTGGTATAAGTGGTGTTGTGTCCATCTTACTGATGAGGAAACTGAGGCTCAAAAATTAACTTGTTTTCATATGACCTAGCAATCCTAATCTTAGGGAGATACCCAGAAGAAATGAAAGCAGGCACACAAACAGAAACCCGTGCACCAATGTTCATTGCAGCACTATTCACAATGATGGAAACAACCAAAATGTCCATCAATAGATATAGATGAATGGATAAACATACAAATATTTGTCACAAAAGGACAAATATTGTATGATCCCACTTATATGAAATAAGCAGATGTATACAGACCAAAGTGTATCAGTGGTTACCAGGGGCGAGGGGGGGGGGGGGTCATTGCTTAGGAGGCTCTGGGCTTCTTCTGTCATGTGGTGGAATAATTGGAAATGGATAGTGGTTGCACAGCATGATGAACATAATCAATGCCACTGAACTGTACATGTAAAAAGTGTTGAACTGGCAAATGTTTTGTTACATATAGTTTTACCAGAATAAAACAAAAAAGTAACCTGTACAAGGTCAGCTGGTAACAGGTATCATTGGGATTCAAATTAAGGTCTTTGGTGAGGAAGCCACGCTCTTTTCACTACACACAGCTGGTTTCCTTGGACTGCTAGACTTCTCCAAAGCATTGCCTAGAAAAGAGGTGTACAATGGGAGTTCAGATTTTTGGCTTTTTACCACTTAAGCTGCTTTTCAAGGACTCCCATTCTTGCTGCATGCTTTTCTCTTTGTTCCCATGAAGTGTGAACAAGGCCCATCCAGGCCCTTGTGCACCTTTCCTGTCCATACGGGGTGCTGGATAGGATGGAAGCATCAGTACATGCTGTCTGCGCAAAGGCTGGACCAGAGGCACCAGCTCAGCATCCTGCTCCTCACCTGGATGGGAGCCTGGTCATCTCAGGCACCTTAGGATGGGCTGGCTGGTTTTGCCCTGGTGGTGCAGTGCTTAAAGCACTTGACCGCTAACTGAAAGGTCGCCAGTTCGAAGCTACCAGTGGCTCTGCAGGAAAAAGATGTGGCGGTCTGCTTCCGTAGAGATTTACAGCCTCGGGTTTGTTTGTTTGTTTGTTTTTGGTGAGTAAGTGAGCCATTTTACTAGTGTGGGATCCAGGGGTTTTCATATCCTGTTGTTCCTTTAAAAATTACTTTTCAGTACCACTGATAAATTGTAGTGCATTCTTTTATCTTGGCTACATTCATAAGCTTTTTGTGTGTTGTTTGGTTTTCTGTGACGCTCAAATATTCACATAGTTGTCACTGTCCTGAGGTGTTTAGACTGAGGGGGAAATGATTACTGACTTTGTACATTCTTAAAGCAACTTCACCCTGGTGTCATAGTGGTTAGGAGCTACATCTGCTAACCAAAAGGTTGGCAGCTCGAATTCACCAAGTGCTCCTTGGAAACTCTATTGGGCAGTTCTACTGTGACCTGTAGGGTCACTATGAGTTGGAATCAACTCGATGGCAATGGGTTTTTTTTTTTTTGTTGTTGTTGTTTTTAAGGCAACTTCACGAATTAGTTTCTCTCTCCCACTCCCCCTCTCCCACCTTAGAAACACTGGAGTTGTGTCTGCTTCTAATCCCTAGTAAAGTTGTTGGGTGACCTGCTCCTGAACTCACCCAATCCCGTGTGACTGAGGCCCTGCAGGAACCTATCAATAGCCGTCATTTCCAGGACAGCTGAATGAAGTCACACCTCATTTTAGCAGCTCTCTGTTCCTCACAATTCTAGGAAAAGCTCCCTTTGAACGTCTTCCTGCAAGAGGACAGGCGAGAAGAGCAGCCCAAAGACACAGAGTGGGAGGCACGCCCCGTTGTGCAGATGTTCTTATGAAACCTTTCCTAAGGGGAGCTGTCTCTGGTTAGAACGCCACCCTGGTTAGCCCCTGGGGGGAGGGCATGATTCCCAAGACTTAGGTCATGCTTGACTCATATTTTCCCCATATGCCCCTCATTCAGTTCATCGCACTTTTGGTTATTTGCCCTCACACTGTATCCAGAAACCATCTTCTGCTCCCCACAACAACCAGCCTCAGTGGCCAACCACCCTCACCCTGTAAGGCCCCTTGTTGGTCCCGCCCTCTCCCTGCTCAGGTCCCTAACAGCAGGCCATGTGTGTTCTAGAGGCTGGGTCAGATTGGTCACTCTTGGTGCAGTGGCATCCGTGCCTGCCATCTCAGGTCAGTAAGTCCAAGTTTTTGAGTGCCTGTTGGACTCACAGGACTTGGCCCCTGCTTTCCTTGGCCATCTTACCTCCTGTCACTTTCTGCTTCCCTTCGGCTACCTGGCCACATGTTCTCTTAGTACTGCTCCTGTTCTTGCTCATATGCTGTTCCCTGTGTCTGGCATATTCTTCTTCCAAAGAACCATATATTCCTCTGCCCAATGTCCCTTATCAGAGAGGCCTTCCATGACTGCTCCTCACCCCTTCTCTGTCTTTGTCACGACCTGATATGCCATCTCCTCATATGTGTGCTGCCTGTCTCCCACCACCGGGGTGCAAGCCCCATGAGGGTGAGGACACTGCTGCCATTAGAGCCGCAGAGCCTGCCTAGGAGCAGTGCCTGCCTAGGAGGAGAGCTGAACCTTCACTTCCTGAAGGTGTGGTTGTCAGATGAAGGAGGCTACACTGCCTTTCATTGGTGATGAACAGGAATTGCAGATGAACAGTGGGGGAGGGAGAAAAGAGAGGAGAAGAGAGAGATGGGAGGAGAGAGGAGAGGAGGATTGGGGAGCAGGAGAAGGGGAGACAGAAGGAGAGGAGATGGGAGTGAGGAGAGGAGAGGAGAAGAGGAAGAGAGAGGAGAGGAGGAGGGGGGAGAGAAGAGGGGAGAAGAGAGGAAGGGAGGAGAGAAGAGGAAAGGAAAGAGGAAGAGAGGAGAGGGGAGAGAAGGAAAGGAGGACAGGAGGAGGGGAGGAGAGAGGAGGAGAGGAGAGTGGAAGAAAGGAAAGAGGAGGGGAAGTAAAAAGAGGAAAGGAGAGAGGAGAGGAAGAGAGAGGAAGGGAGGAGAGGGAAAGGGAGGAGGAAGGAAAGAAGGGAGGAGAGAAGAAAGGAGAAGAGAGGAAGGAAGGAAAGGAGAGGAAAATATAGGAGGGGAGGGGAAGGGGGAGAAAGGAGAGGGAAGAGGAGTAGTGGATAAAGGCTGGGAAGAGAAAAGAGGGGAAGAGAGAGGAAAGGAGGAGAGACTAGGGGGAAGAAGGGAGGAGGAAGGAGAGGAGGAGAGGATAAGAGACAAGGGGAGGAGACGAGGGGAGGAGAGATTAAAGGAGGAGAGAAGAGAGGAGGAGAGAGGAAGGGAGGAGAGAAGAAGGTTGGAGAGGAGGGGAGATGAAAAGAGGAGAGGGGAGGAGAGGAGAGAACATGGGAGTAGAGAGGAGGGGAGGAGAGCAGACAGGAGGAAAGAGGAGGAGAGGAACAAGGAAGGGAGGAGAGAGAAGGGGTTGAAAAGAGGAAAGGAGAGAGGAAGTGAGGAGAGAGGTCAGGAAAAAAGAGGAGAGGAGGAGGGAGGAGGGGAGGAGAAAGGTAAAATGAGAGAGGAAGGGAGGACAGAGGAAAGGAAGTGAGAGAGAAGTGCTGAGGCACTTGGAAGGGCCTGTGACTGGGTATAGAAGTGGCAGGTGGCCTTTAGGAAGAGGTCACTCTCAGATGAGGTTTAAGTGTTGACCCTCATGTGATATGAACTCCTCCAAATTTTCTCCAGGAAAGATTTCTGATTTTTTTCTTGATGGGTAATGTGATAGTTAGTCTTATGTGTTAACTTGGCTAGGCTATGGTTATTTAAACAAACACACATCTAGGTATTGGTGTCAAGGTATCTGTAGATGTGGGTAACATCTATAATCAGTTGACTCTAAGTAAAGTAGATCACCCTGGATAAGCAGATGGATTTCATCCAATCAGTTGAAGTCCTTAAAAACAAATACTTGTTTTCCTGAAGAAGAAATTCTTCCTCAAGACTGCAGCAACAACTCCTGCCAGAGAGTTTCCAGCCTGCCGGCCTGCCCTGTACATTACAGACTTGCCAGCCCTCACAACCACATAAACCAATTCCTTGAAATATGTATATACATATACACACACCATATACATGTATATGGTATATACCATATATTAAAATATACCAACCCCCTAATGGCTCTGTCTTCCTGGAGAGCCTGGCTAACACAGGCAGTACTTCAAAAGGAGGACCGAGTCCCACAGTGATATGATCATGAGAGTGCACACTACAGAACCAGAGGGTGAGGAGAATATGAACAAGTTCAGAAACCCCCAGGGATTCTCTGAAATCTTACTGAAGGCATTGGCTTACCACAAAACACAGACTTAGGATACGAATCAATAATCAGTCTTATATAGATTTTAAGGGCTGTGTTGACACCGACTATGCTCCTTGGCACCCCAGCTACATTTTACTAGAAGACCCACCACTGACCCTCAGGCTGAGGGAAGGACTGTGTGCCAGGAACACTTGGCATCTGTAACTGATGTCACTGTCTCGGGCAGCAATGTTTTTCGTTAGCATCATTAATGGTCAGACAATGGAATTTTAAATGGAAGGAAACCTAAAAACCCTTTAGCTGGCTCCTCCTGATGGCTGGAGCCACTTGGTCTCTCTGTGTCTGTCCCTGTGTTGTGGTGGCTGAGATCATCAGGCTGCCAGGCTGTCAGACGAATGAAAGGTGAGGAGCTGATGGAATCAATGGGTGGGTCTTTGTAACAAATTAAGCTGACTTCTGCGCAACACTTCTGGAAGACATTAGAACTTAAAAAAGTACTGGACACAAATCTGCTTCCTTGGTACTTCTACTAGGTGGTTTTAGTTTTTCTTTCTGGAGTAGAAAGAACAAGCTTTCTTCTTCTTCTACTAGTAAGTTTGGTGGAAACCCTTTCACCAGTTTCAACTAGATTGTAGGAATACATAATAATGAATCTAGAGTCAGCAGCAACGACATCCTGTGTGCTAGGACCACACCAAGGCCAGCACCTTCCTGAAGTTGGTTCTAATTTCAAGTGGAGGATCTTCACTCTGGAATGAAATCAGGGTGGATTGCTCAGCTTCACAAAGTTGACAGTCTTGGAAGAGATGTCTGAGTATGGTCCCAGCACTCACATGGCCCATGGACGTGGCTGCTGATGTGCTGAGGAGGGCGCTGTACAGCAGTGGTGGGGCACGGCACTGCCCCAGACACCCTGGAGGCCTGCACGCCCATTTCTCAAACAGTGCTCCACCCTGGAATTGCCAAATGCGTCAAGAGACCATTCAGTCTGGCGCTGACCCACATCCACCTTCACTTCCCTCTAACTCCACAGTGCTGCTGAAGCCTTCGGCCAAGCAAGCCTCCTTACATAGAAGCTGCTCTGACTTGTCTCTCCATTCAGAACTTGGGGTGGACTATAGGGAGGAAGCTGTGCTCCTGGGTGGTTGGAGGAGGCTGAGTGACCACTGAGATGGCTCCCAAAGGCCAAGCCTGGGGCACCCAGGGACACTGTGGTCCTCCTTCTACTGATGCCCAGAGGAGTTCTGGCTGGATAACAGTGTGTTCAGAGGTGAAGCACAGAGTTTCACATTATGAAGAACAACAGAAAGCAGGCCGCTCAGTGCCCTACCTAACTCCAGCCCCCTTTCAATCCCTTCCCTTTCCTTTCGTCCTTCTTTTCCAGAAACAAACAAAAACTAGAAGTAGCTGAGAGCCTAAACCTAAACTCTTCCAGGCCCAGGTTCCCAGGCTGAGAGCTGCATTTTCACAGGCATGTTCCAGACAGCTAAATAAACCAGTTTGCTATCAAGTCGACTCTGACATGTGTGTTAGGGTAGAACTGTGCTCCACAGGGTTTTCAATGACTGATTTTTCAGAAGTAGACCGACAGGCCTTTTTTCCAAGGTGCCTCTGGATGGACTCTAACCTCCAACCTTTCAGCTAGCAGCCGAATATGTTAAAGTTTTCACCATCCAGTGGTATCTGTGAAGGTTTAGATAGAGGTGGTCTGTGCTCCGCAGCACCTGCGTCTGTTTTCTCATGTGAAGCACACAGTCCATGTGGTGGCTGTCCATGTTTGTGAAAGATGATGGGGGACACCCAGAGCTCACAAGGACTGGCTGTGGGGCCAGGAGACACCTGAGAGACACTGAGGCTTATCCAACCTCACAAAACTGTTGTTAAAAGCAGTGTTTTTGGCGTTCACTCCTAATGTACTGACCTTTTCTCACAATGAGATTTGTGGCCTGGAAACTTCTAGAGTCTGTCATTGGAGCATCACTGCCTTTGCACCTGAATTAACGGACACTTAACATGAAATCAACCAAACTCAGCTGAGAATGTGCACTTTTCACTCCCCTGGCTGTTTATTTTCCTGATTTTAGACCCTATGGACAGGAGTCTCCACTTCTGCAAAATGCTGCCCCTTGTTGATTTCTTCTTTGAATATCGCTGAAGTTGGACTCGGGTTATGACGACTGCTCTTAACCTGCCTTAAATGATCATCTGAGTGCTAGCTGAGAAAAGAACTGCCTGGATTTAGTAACACAGCCAATTGTCTTTTTCATCATTTACTTTATAAATTACCTAAGCTTTCACTTCGATATTCTCTCCCTTGCGGCAGTTAAATATGCATGGGCTCCGGAACCAGGAGAGGTGACTTTCGATCTTGCCCTTGTCCTAGTGTGACTTTGGATGACATGATTCATCTCCCTAACCTCAGTTTCCTCATTGATGACCCAGGAGCAACACTCAAACCCACCTCTGGGGAGCCACAGACCTGATGGGAGCACTCCTGTAAGTGTTTTATGTTGTCCAGGCTCATGGGACCATGCAATACAGGCAAGCTTGAGCTGGCTTTGGGAGCTGCACCTAAATATATTTTGAAAATGTGAAGGATAATAAGTAGGTTTCAGAAAGAGAAATCACAGTTAGTTTGTCAGTTTTCTTCATCATAGAATAATGGAGAAGCTGCCAAATAGAATGACGGTTGCCCAGAATTGGTGAGTGAATGGTTCTAGGGAAATCGCCTTTGGATGGTGGAGACTTTAACCCCTTATTTGAGCACTTTTGCAAACAGCATCTTTTTGAAATTTACTATCCAATTTCCTGCCTGCTTACACATGTTTCCTGGACATAATTCATCAACGTCCCTGGGTCCTGGGTTGTCACTACCCACATCAATTTCACTGTCCTGTGTGTTTGGTGGGAATGACATGGGAATGCTGGGCTTGCCGAGTCTTGGCCTTGTGTCTGGGCTTGTCTCTCCAGTGACCGCCGCCCCCTTCCTGCCTGGGGCCTCTTGGGGTACCTGGGCTGGGCTCAGACCTCCTGCTTGCTCTTCCTCCAACGTACAGACGCATGCCCCTCCGTGTATCCCATACCTTCACAATTCTCACAGCATAGAGGCACATGTGTATCTGCAAGAGAAATAGAGGCTGCTTAGTTAGGTCTTTGGGGCTTTCTCCTGGCTTCAGAAGTATTGCAGACATTTGGGCATGTTAGAAAGAGGGTTTCTGGACCATAGAGGTTTTACTTTCTTCTCTTGTATCCTGTTAGCCTTCCATTTTGTAATTTTATTTCACTTTTTATATTTCTTCACAAACATTTGGGAGGGACTAAGCTTTTACTAAAGAAGTACCTCAGTTATCAATGGGACTCCAGGTCTTTGTTGAGCTGAAAGGACTGTTTGTTGGCCCTTGGCTAAGGAACAACTGGAAATGGAGAAATAAAATCAGAATTTATATTAATATTTGGCATTTGTGTAGATCTTAATAATTTTTAAAGTTTTTATTATTACTTGTTGAAAATATTCACAACAAAACATATACAGATTCAACAATTTCTATGTGTACAATTTAATGACATTTATTACATTCATCAAGTTGTGCAACCATTCCCACCTTCCTTTTCTGAATTGTTCCTCCCCCTTTAACATAAATTCACGTCCTACTAAGCTTCCAGTGTAACCTTTCAAGTTGCTGTTGTCACTTTGCTCCCATGTAGGTAGTTTCCTAAAAGAGCACAGTGCTCAAGGCAGACATTCTTTAGTAGTTAAACTAAACTATTGTTTGGTTTTAAGAAGACTTCAGGGGATATTTTTGGTTTAAGATTTAAAGATTATCTCAGGGCAATAGTTTCAAGGGCTCATCTAGCCTCCATGGATCCAGAAAGTCTGGAGTTCATGAGAATTTGAAATTCTGTTCTGCATTTCCCCCTTTTGATCAGGATTCTTGTATAGAATCTTTGAGCAAAATGTTCAGTAATGGTAGCTGGGCTCCATCCAGTTCTTCTGGTGTCATGGCAAAGAACGCCATTGTTCATGGAGGCAATAGCCACACATTCCATATCCTCCTCCTGTTCCTGACTCTCCTAATTCCTCTGCTGCTCCAGGCAAATAGACACCAGTTGCTGTGGCTTGGATGGCTGCTTGCAAGCTTTTAAGACCCCTGACACTACACAATGAACTAGGAGATAGAACAGAAGCACTAAAAACAGCATTAGGCTACCTAACTGGGATGTTCCATGAACTTAAATTTCCAAACCAAGAAACAAAATCGCATGAGGTTTTTGGTTGTACATAAACAGCCTCAGCAGCTGCTTTTTTTTTTTTTTTGGAAAAATACATATCACACAACATTTGCCAATTCAACCTATTACAGGTGTACAAATTATGACATCAGTTACATTAATTGGCTGTGCAACCTTAATCAGTGTGAATTTTCCATGACCATAAACAGAAACTTAATGTTCCATAAGCAGTAACTCCCCCTTTCTCCTTCCCTCCTGGCCCTGGTAACCACTAATAAACTTTGGTCTCTATACATTTGCCTCTTCTTGTCAATTTATGTAAATGAGGTCTTATAATATTTGTCCCTTTGTGACTGACTTATTTCACTCAGCAAAATGTCTTCAAGGTCCATCCATGTTGTAATATGTTCCTGGCTGAGTAGTATCCCATCATATGTCTATACCACAATTTGTTTACCAACTCGTCTGTTGACGGGCATTTAGGTTGCTTCCACCTTTTGACTATTGCAAATAGTGCTGCAATGAACATTGGTGTACTTATGTCTGTTTGTGTCACTGCTTTCAAGTCCCATGGGGATATTTCTAGCAGTGGAATTGCTGGGCCATGTGGTCATTCTAGTTTTAGTTTTTTTCAGGAACTGCCACACTGTTTTCCACAATCACTGTATGATTTACATTCTCACCAGGAATGGATAAAAGTTCCAATTTCACCACATCCTCACCAACATTTCTTATTTTCCCTTTTTTTAATCTTAGCCATAAAAAAGGGGGGGGGGGTTGATTTACATCTCTCTGACAGCTAAAAATGCCGAACATCTTTACCTCTGTTGGCCATTTGAATGTCCCTTTAGGTGAAACGTCTATTCAACTCCTTTGCCCATTTTATGATTTGGTTATTTGACTTTTTGTTGTTTAGTTGCCCAGTTTCATATATATATTTGTTATTAGATTTTTATTAGATATATGGTTACTGAATATATTCTCCCAATTGGTAGGTTGTCTTTTCATTTTTTTGATAAAGTCTTTCATTGAACAAAAGTTTTTAATTTATATGAGATCCCATTTATTTATTTTGTCTTTTGCTGTTCGTGCTTTTGTTATTATTTCAGACGCTCATTGTTAAAAGGTAATCCCTGTATTTTCCTCTAAGAATGTTATGGTTTTTGTTTTCACATTTAAGTCCCTAATCCATTTTTAATTTGTTTTTGTGTATGGTGTGCAGCATGGATCCTGTTTCATTTTTATGCATGGGGAAATCCAATTTTGCCAACACCACTTATTGAAAGGACTCTTCTCCCCATCGCCATGTGTCTGCCAGTTTGTCATACTGTGGCGGCTTGTATGTTGCTGTGATGCTGGATGCTACGCCACCAGTATTCAGATACCAGCAGGGTCACCCATGGCAGACAGGTTTCAGCTGAGCTTCCAGAATAAGATAGACTAGGAAGAAGGACCTGGCAGTCTACTTCTGAAAAGAATTAGCCAGTGAAAACCTTATGAATAGCAGCAGAACATTGTCTGACATAGTGCCGGGAAGATGAGCCCCCCCAGGTTGGAAGACACTCAAAAGACAACTGAGGAAGCGCTGCCTCTCAAAGTAGAGTCGACCTTAATGACGTGGGTGGAGTCAAGCTTTCGGGACCTTCATTTGCTGATGTGGCATGACTCAAAATGAGAAGAAACAGCTGCAAACATCCATTAATAATTGGAACCTGCAATATATGAAGTATGAATCTAGGAAAATTGGAAATCGTCAAAAATGCAATGGAATGCACAAACATCAATATCCTAGGCATTAGTGAGCGAAATGGACTGGTATTGGCCATTTTGAATCAGACAATCATATGGTCTACTATGCCGGGAATGACAACTTGAAGAGCAATGGCATTGCATTCATCGTCAAAAAAAATTTCAAGATCTATCCTGAAGTACAAGACTGTCAGTGTTAGGATAATATCCATACGCCTACAAGGAAGACCAGTTAATATGACTCTAATTCAAATTTATGCACCAACCACTAAGGCCAAAGATGAAGAAATTGAAGATTTTTACCAGCTCCTGCAGTCTGAAATTGATCAAACATGCCGTCAGGATGCACTGATAATTACTGGTGACTGGAGTGTGAAAGTTGGAAACAAAGAAGAAGGATCAGTAGTTGGAAAATATGGCCTTGGTGATAGGAACGATGCCAGAGATCACATGATAGAATTTTGCAAGACCAACGACATCTTCATAGAAGATACCTTTTTCACCAACATAAACGGCGACTATACACATGGACCTCACCAGATGGAATACACAAGAATAGAATCGACTACATCTGTGGAAAGAGATAATGGAAAACCTCAATATCATCAGTCAGAACAAGGCCAGGGGCCGACTGTGGATCAGACCATCAATTGCTCAAATGCAAGTTCACGTTGAAACTGAAGAAAATTAGAACAAGTCCACGAGAGCCCAAGTATGACCTTGAGTATATCCCACCTGCATTTAGAGACCATCTCAAGAACAGATTTGACAAGTTGACCACTAATAACCGAAGACCAGATGAGTTGTGGAATGACATCAAAGACATCATACATGAAGAAAGCAAGAAGTCATTAAAAAGACAGGAAAGAAAGAAAAGACCAAAATGGACGTCAGAAGAGACTCTGAAACTTTGCTCTTGAACGTCGAGTAGCTAAAGCAAAAGAAAGAAATGATGAAGCAAAAGAACTGAACAGAAGATTTCAAAGGGCAGCTCGAGAAGACGAAGTATTATAATGACATGTGCAAAGGCCTGGAGATAGAAAACCAAAAGGGAAGAACATGCTCTGCATTTCTCAAGCTGAAAGAACTGAAGAAAAATTTCAAGCCCCATGTAGCAATAGTGAAAGACTCTATGGGGAAAATATTAAACGAGGCAGGAAGCATCAAAAGAAGATGGATGGAATACACAGAGTCATTATACCAAAAAGAATCAGTCGACCATTTCAAGAGGTAGCATATGATCAGGAACCGATGCTACTGAAGGAAGAAGTCCAAGCTGCACTGAAGGCATTGGCGAAAAACAGGGCTGCAGGAATTGATGGAATATCAATTGAGATGTTTCAACAAACGGATACAGTGCTGGAAGTGCTCACTCGTTTATGCCAAGAAATTTGCAAAAGAACTACCTGGCCAAACAACTGGAAGAGATCCATATTTATGCCTATTCCCAAGAAAGGTGATCCCACCGAATCTGGAAATTATCAAACAATATCATTAATATCACACGTAAGTAAAATTTTGCTGAAGATCATTCAAATGCGGCTGCAGCAGTATACTGATAGGGAAATGCTAGAAATTCAGACCGGATTCAGAAGAAGACGTGGAACCAGGGATATCATTGCTGATGTCAGATGGATTCTGGCTGAAAGTAGAGAATACCAGAAAGATGTTAACCTGTGTTTTCTTGACTATGCAAAGGCTTTCCACTGTGTGGAGCATAACAAAGTATTGTGAAGAATGGGAATTCCAGAACACTTAATTGTACTCATGAGGAACCTGTATATAGATCAAGAGGCAGTTGTCTGGACAGAACAAGGGGATACTATGTGGTTTAAAATCAGGAAGGGTGTGCATCAGCGTTGTATCCTTTCACCATACCAATTCAATCTGTATGCTGAGCAAATAGTCCGAGAAGCTGGACTATATGAAGAAGAATGTGGCATCAGGATTGGAGGAAGACTCATTAACAACCTGCGATATGCAGATGATACAACCTTGCTTGCTGAAAGTGAAGAGGACTTGAGGCACTTACTGATGAAGATCAAAGACTATAGCCTTCAGAGTATGGATTACACCTCAACATAAAGAAAACAAAATCCTCATAACTGGACCAATAAGCAACATCATGATAAATGGAGAAAAGATTGAAGTTGTCAAGGATTTCATTTTACTTGGATCCACAATCAACACCCATGGAAGCAGCAGTTGAGGAATCAAAAGACTCATTGCATTGGGCAAATCTGCTGCAAAAGACCTCTTTAAAGTGTTGAAAAGCAAAGAAGTCACCTTGAAGACTAAGATGCACCTGACCCAAGCTATGGTATTTTCAATCGCGTCATATACATGCAAAAGCTGGACAATGAATAAGGAAGACTGAAGAAGCATTGATGTCTTTGAATTGTGGTGTGGGCGAAGAATATTGACTATACCATGGACTGCCAAAAGAACGAACAAATCTATCTTGGAACAAGTACAACCAGAACTCTCCTTAGAGGCAAGGATGGTAAGACTACATCTTATGTGCTTTGGACATGTTGTGAGGAGAGATCAGCCCCTGGAGAAGGGCATCATGCTCAGTAAAGTGGAGGGTCAGCAAAAAAGAGGAAGACCCTCAACGAGAGGGATTGACACTGTGGCTGCAACAATGGGCTCAAGCATAACAACGATCATGAGGATGGTGCAGGACTGGGCAGTGTTTCATTCTGTGGTGCACAGGGTTGCTATGAGTTGGAATCGACTAGATGGCAGCTAACAACAACAACAAAATTCATAGAGACAAAAGTAGATTAATGATTAACAGGAGTTAGAGGGATCACAAAATTACCCTTGCATGAACTTTCAGAATAACCTTAAAAACTATTAGTTTTCGTTTTGATCTTAAAATTGTTTATGCTTGGAAAACATTTTTAAGAGTGTGGAACTATTTGCTCCAATAAAACTTGGGAAAACTACACATACATACAAATGCCACCTTTATATACAGGAATAAAGGGAAAATGGGAAGCATCCTTTTATTGTTAACTGTAGTCCCAGCTCTGCCACTTACTGTCTATTAAAGGATTTGGTCTCCTCATCCACAATGTGAGGAGGTCACCTATATGTTTCTATGATACCTTTGATTCTCCAGTCTTTTAAAATGTCATGATTCTACAGTTTCTCCATAGGAAACTCTACCACTGGGCCCCATCTTTTACCACCCTTTCCTCTCCAGGAGCAGGAAGAAAATCCAAGGTACAAACTATAATACAGTAGAAATTACAAAAGAGCAAGTCGCATTCCTCAGTTAACTTTGCCCTGGTTTAAAAAAAAAAAAATTTAGCTAACTCTAGAAGCTTCTAGTCATCATCACCTCTTTTGAGTCCTTGGTATTACTGTTCTTCTGAGTTGGTTCTTTCTAGTTTCACCCTGAGACTCAGACTAAGTCATTCTCTTTACCTCACCTAAAATAAGGTCTTTTTCTTTCTGGGTCCTGGACTCAAACACATTTGAATTCTTATTGAAAATACACTTAGTTGAGGATATCAGCTTCTCCAACTCAGAGTGCCCCTGTTCTGACCATATTTTGCTATCTTCTCTCTGGATGTGGGCTCTGTCCAGTATCCAACACCTTTACAACCTCCCTCTCCTCTTATAAAGGTTCTTTTGTTCTTCACATCAACAACCTTGGGTATGGCCACACTAGAAAGCGCAAAAGAAATTTCCTTCCTCTGAGCCCAATTAGTCATTCACTGCTTACTTCTGCAGGCTGATATGCTACACAGTCGCTGTGGAGTATAAAAAGATTTAAAAAAAAAAAAAAAGAACCACTTAGGGAATGTACAGCATAACATGGAGCACAGGGGCTCAGATAACTTTAATATTAGCCAGTATGTGATGGTGTTGTGGGAGAGACTCCAATAAAATGCTAAAAGAGTTTGGGAGAGAGAAATAAGGTTTTCAGTTGGGGGAAATCTGAAGAAAAGCTGCTTGGAAAATATGGCATTTAAATTGGGGTTCAGAGGATAGACAGAATCTTAATTGTAGTGATGGTAAGGGAGGGGCATTGCAGACAAAGAGAAAACGCAGAGACAAAACAGAGTGGCAGGAAAAGAGGGTGTGCTCAGGAAGAAGCTCTTGGTGTGGTTGTGAGAATGAGGAGTAGATTAAAGGAAAATCTGTTAGGAAGTTAGATTGGGCCCAGGTGGTGAGGAACTTTGAATACCAGGTAAAAGAAACTTTTTAACCCAGTAGATGACAGGGAATCAAATTATACTTCTGTCTTAGCAGTTACCACCAAAAACCAAACCCACTGCCATGGAGTTGATTCGACTCATAGCGACCCCATGAGGTTTCCAAGGCTGAAAATCTTTATGGAAGCAGACTGCTACATCCTTCTCCCTCGAGCAGCTGGTGAGTTCAAACGGCCAACCTTTTGGTTCGCAGTCAAGCGCTTTAACCACTACATCACTGTTATCTGGTGGAAATCCCAGGGTTCGTTCAGTGTGACTCGTATTGGTCAATAAATGAGAGATCGAGGTGGGAGAGTGTAAAGGTGACTTTCATTTTGTTGTGCATGGAAGGAAGCAATCGGAGCTGCTGCCTTCAGGACTGCTTCATGAGGGCAAGGAAAATAGTTACCTTTAAGGAGTTTACAAGTAGGGTGTTCATACAAGTTACGTCAGCAACATTCTTAATCATACCATGCAGGTACCAGGATATTCACGAGACAGGCCAAGCAAAAGAACTGCAATTCTGATACAGATTGCCAAGCAACGGAACTGGAAGTGGAGAGGCCATCCTAGCAAGCTGCAGTGGAATTTTTGCAGCCTGGGGACCTCTGTATTACCAGCAGGGCTCCTTAGCAGTTATCACACTATAGTTTAATTTTTTCTCATCCAATATCCCCTAAGATTGTGAGATCTGTATGGATCTTTAAGACCCTGTCTTATTTTGTTGATAACCTCAGCATTTAGTCCAGTGTCGGGTACATAGTAGGCTCCCAATATGTGTTTGTTGAATGAATAATTAAATTGACAATATCTGTACTTTTTGAAAAGCAATCTAGTATCAGAGGAGAATGGGTCAAAGTTTGGGGGGAGTCTGAAGAAACTGGAAGCAGTGAGATATTCAGAACCATTGCCCTGGTGGAGAATGATGAAGGATAATTATAAGGAAAGAATGGATTAGAAAGAAATTGTGAAGGAAGAACCAGTAGGTCTAGATTGAATGTAAGAAATAAACAAGGGGGAAATTAAGATGTCTCCAAGCATTTGAGCCCGAGAGATGGGGAAAATGATGGTTCTGGGGTTCAGCTATGAGCCTTAGTAGCCCCATGAGGACAGATGTGTCCCTAACACAAGAACACAGACCACTAGCACCTAACTTTTTTTAACAAACTAATTAATAAATGAACATGTAGCATTTTAGATAATTGCAGTTCAATCACTTGGTAATGTTTCTAATTTAGTTAGAAACAAGGGCCTGGTGTTTGGGACTAAAAGTTTAGATGTTAGAGTCATTGGCAAGAAAAGCAGTTGAAGATGCAGGCCTGGGTCCATCCACAGTTAGGAGGTACAAGTAGGAAAAGGAGACAGAGGGGCTGGTTCACAGTTACAGTAGTTTCAAGAGAGAGGCTGATGGAACAACTGGGTCAAATATCTGAGAGAATTTAATGAGGGCTAGGATTAGGCATTGGCCATTGGATTTGACAATTAGGAGGTCATTGGTGATCCTCAAAAAAAAAGTAGTTGTAGAATTATGGTATTGAAAACAGATGTCATTATCTCTAATGAGCTATCACAGTACTTTACGTAAATATGAGTTCAAGGCACACATTTACATTTTCGTATAGAAACAGACACCACTGTCCCTCTCTCCAGAAGTTGGGGTCAGCCCAGGGCACATTCATTTTGAGGGGAGAAGTAGAGTATTTTACCAAAGGGTAGATGACTACATGGGGATCTTATGGTGGGGAATTCAATTTAAATGCATATGTGGTTACAGAAAGTGGAAGGTAATAGTTTGGTAGAAAGAAGTAAATATCACTTAGGTGACATGCACACACTGCCCCAACGCAAAAGACCAACACATTAAAAGGCTGTAGTTTCACAGTGGTTGAACCTCAGGGGCCCAGCCTCCAGTCATCCACAGAATGAGGGGGGTTCCAAGATGTGTGGGAACTTGGGCCTAACCCAGGGCTCTCCCCGCTTTGAGCTGCTCTGGATTGATGTTAATCAGATCGGCACCCCCAGGTTACACTAAAATGGACCAGCTGCCTAGAGCGCTTTGGGCCAGGAAAGACATGCACTCCATTGGCTCCACATCATCTAGGACCTGTGCCCTGTGCCTGACCACAGAGGAGTCCTCTTTCTTAGACAGGGGAGATATCCCTGATAAAAACTCCCACGGCTTACAGAAAGCCTTTCCCCTGTCAGCTCAATGAGCATAGTGAAAGAAAAAATTAATAACAGACATCTTACTTTGATTTTAAGGGTTTTTTTCTTACCCACGAAACCAAAAATCAACTGGAAAAAAAAAGTCTGAGCCAAACTGCTAAAGCATTGACTTTTTTTTTCTCTTTCCACCAGAAGCTGCTCTGCAGCATTGTAAATTTGTCTTTTCTGGCTAGAAAGGGTGTTGTTGTGTGCCATCGCTTTGATTACAACTCATAGTCACCCTATAGGAAGAGTAGAACTTCCCCATAGGGTTTCCTAGGCTGCAATCTTTATGGGAGCAGATGACCAGGTCTTTTCTCCCCTGGAGCAGCTGGTGGGTTTGAACAGCTGACCTTTCAGTTAGCCGCCAAGCTCTTAACCATTGCACCACCAGGGCTCTTTATGAGATTAAAAAACAATAATTATAACCATAAACAAGGTTTATCAATCAAGAGGACGAAGTGATTTAATAAAAAAGTCAATGGGCTTCCTTAATCTAAATTTCAAGAGATCTTATGGCAGCAGGTGGGTGGAGGACCAAATTTTCAGGAGCTGCTTTTTAATGTTAACTAAGTACTTCATCGCCCTGGAGACTTGTATTCATTAAGGAAAAAAAAAAAGATTACGCTCGTGTAAAAAATCTTCAGTCCTCTGGTGCATTTTTTTTTTTTCGTTTCCTTCATGCATTCCCCCAATTTGCAAATTGTTTATTGAATTACAAAACAATCAAACATTATATTATTGTTTTGAGTTGATTCAAGGGTTTATTTTTTGACAATTGTAACTAGCCTACTTTGGGCCACTTGTTTTTAGAAACAAAATGATCTCCCTGCATGCATAGAGAATGACTGCCTGGAATAAACTTTATTTTCAATTTCCTTGAGTTTTTATTATTTTTAACAGCATACATTTTTTTGCACACTTGTTGAATAGGAAAATTAATAACAGCCATCTTACTTTGATTTTAGGGTTTTTCTTATCCACAAAACCAAACATTAACCATGAAAAGCCTGACCCAAACTGCAAAAGCCTGCCAGAAACTGCTCTATAGCAATGTAAATTTGTGTCATCCAGCTAGAAAAGGATAGTCATTGAAACACTGCCTCCTAAATGAAATCTCAAAAAAATCTCATGGCTGCAAGTGGGTGGAGGGCCAACTTATTAGCAGCCAGGCCAGAAGTAACCTGATATCAGCTGATCTCAGTAAAAGGAGAAGGCAGGTTTCAATCTTGTTAAAATTAGCCAATGGTTGATCTTCTATATTTCTCCCTCCTCTACTCTTTATAAGCACTATTGTACCTAGCTTCCTTGAGCCATTTGCTTTTTCTGGATCCAAAATGCCCTCCCTATGTATCCCTGGTAGCGCAGTTGTTAAGAGTTCGACCGCTAACCAAAAGGTTGGCAGTTCATATCCACCAGTCGCTCCTTGGAAACCCTATGGGGCAGTTCTACTGTGTCCTATAGGGTAGTTATGAGTCGGAATCGACTCGATGGCAACACATTTTTTTTTTTGTTGTTTAATATAGATGCATATAGCTTAACTGCTCAGAATAAGTCTTATATTCAAATGTCAGTGAGCTTTGATAATTTTTAACACATGACTAGCTCTGTCAGTCAAAGCCTAAATATTGTTAGTATTCTGGAATGTCATTTATATTAGAAATCTAAGCAAAGGGGAAATCCAATTTTTTAAAAGGAAAGAAGAATCACAGATTAGAAAACTGATAAATATCAAGTGTCTCCTCTTTGTAATTCTTTATAGAGACAAGCCCTATCTCCAGAGCTAGCTGACAACACTGCACATTAGGATGAAGTTCTTACAAGGGATTTAAAGCCAAAATACATACTGCATTCCATCTCAGGCAGTGTTAGCCCACAAGAATCATCACAGAGAGGGGGGCCTAGTGAAATCCTATCTGTGGTTGAATGGGACATTAGCACTTGAGTTAAAAGAGAGCAGAAAGATTCTGTGCGTGTTAACAATATTTTACTGGAATTACCATGCAAAATAAAAACTAAAATTTGCCTATTATGTCACCATTGCAGTTAGCCATCTGGCTACAACACCAAAAACAGATTTAAAAAAAAAATTCCTAAGCGTGCATCACACACACACACACACACACACACACTCACTCACTCACTCACTCACTCACTCACTCACTCACTCACTCACTCACTCACATACTGCGCAGGAAAGCCCCTCTGTGCCCCACAGGGCCATCTCCATAAATCTCCATTCAATCAGCTGGAGTGGTGAGGGTGGAGGGACCCAGCTGCCAGAAATAGCTCCTTTCCTGCAAGCATAGAAAGATTGCAGCTATGATAGGCTGGGGGAGGGGCAGTTGACCGGGCCAAGAGAAACCTGGTCTGTGGCTGGGCGGCCGAGGAGGCGGGCGGGCCAGAAGGCGCTTTGAAAGGATCTCATAAAAGTGCCATTTGTTGGGAGCCTGGAGGAAGTGGAGGCAGCTTTGGCACACGTGGCCACGGTGCTAAATTAACTGTTAACACAAATAATCAAAGTGCAAGACCCATAGAGCGGCTGGCGCCAGTGAAGCGCGGAGGGGCGGCGGTCAGCAAAGTTTGCAGGCAGCGTCCTTGCAGGCGAGGAGTGTGAGGGGATGAGGGGGGTGGGGGTTGGGGGACGAGGACTGGAGGGAGCACTTGTCCGCGGGCCTGGGACTGGGAGGCCCGTGGAAGGTTGGAAGGACACTAGTCGGCGAACTGGGGACTGGGGAAAGAAGGCTGGCAAGGAAAGCTTCCTCGGAGCAAGGACCCAGGACTGGATGGGGGCTGGGGGGAGGGAAACAGAAGGACACTTCCTGGAACCCAAGGCTGGCGGGGGAGGGCATGCCCAGGGACTCAAGACAAGGCAGGGGGAGGGAGACCCGCCCCTGGACGACAGGGACCCAGGACAGCTCTTCTATTGGAGTGGTGGAAGGGAGGCCTGGGAGGCTTGGGGCTCCTCCCTGCTGTCTGCACTCCCAGAATGTGGTTTCCTGGGGCCAGTTCCTGTCCATTTGGCCATTTGCCAGGCCAAAACAATGAGCTTTGAAAAGCTGAAGGCCAGTGTCGAATTGGTTATCTGGAATTATTTCGTTTTTTACAAATTTTAAAAACCAGATTTAACTTTAAATTTAGTGCTTTTATGTCCAACGCAATTGTTGGAGGTTCAAATCTACCCAGAGGCAACTCGGAAGAAAGATCACAGCCATTGAAAACCCTATGAAGCGCAGTTCTACCCTGACACACATGGGGTTGCCATGAGTTGGAATCGACTGGGTGGCAATGGGTTCTTATACAGACACAGCCAATGAAAAACAGCAGAATTTTTCTCTTTGATTGTTGTTAGTTGCCAACTCCTGTCTCCCAAGGCCCTGCTTAACCATTTTCAACACCCAGAGATTCCTTATATTTCCCTCACCACACACCAAATGACCTCCCTGCATAGTTACTAACTGCCCAGACCCTGAAGCATCAGAGTTTCACAGGCTGAGCTGGCTGGTCTTAGTTTACAGCTCTAATCTTAGGCTTTTCGTAATTGCCTCCCATTCACCCACCCACACCCCTGGCTGCTTTAGGTTCCTCTTTGATTGTTTCCCATAGTGCTTGCCGCCCTTCTGTCCCAATCTTACTTATTCGTGCCCTTATCATGCTGCGTTGTAATTGCTTCTTTATTTATCCAGCTGGACACCTTCTAGTCTAGAAGCTTTTGGAGGCCATCAGCTACAAAATTCAAAATGTAGTACATAGTGAATAAGAAAATGACAACCTATTACCAACCCGTTGCCGTCCAGTCAATTCCAATTCATAGTGACCCTATAGGTCATAGTAGAGCTGCCTCAGAGAGCTTTCAAGGCTGTAAATATTTATGGAAGCAGACTGCCATATCTTTCTCCAAGGAGCTGCTGGTGGGTTCGAACCACCAGCCTTCTGGTTAGCAGCTGAGTGCTTCAACCACTGAGCAGTGAGGACTCCTAAAATGACAACATGCTAGTTAAATTCCTGTAAGATGCCTTACCTGTGATGTTTACCTACGTTTTATTGACTACACAAAGGCATTTGACTGTGTGGATCATAACAAAGTTTAGATAACATTGCAAAGAATGGGAATTCCAGAATACTTAATTGTACTCATGCGGAAACTGTACATAGACCAGGAGGCAGTCATTCAAACAGAACAAGGGGATACTACGTGGTTTAAAGTCAGGAAAGGTGTGCATCAGGGTGGTATCCTTTCACCATACTTATTCAATCTGTATGCTGAGAAATAATCTGAGAAGCTGGACTATATGAAGAAGAATGTGGCATCAGGATTGGTGGAAGTCTCATTAACAACCTGTGATACGCAGATGACACAACCCTGCTTGCTAAAGCGAAGAGGTCTTGAAGCACTTACTGATGAAGGTCAAAGACCACAGCCTTCAGGATAGATTATACCTCAACATAAAGAAAACAAAAATCCTCATAACTGGACCAATAAGCAACATCATGATAAACAGAGAAAGGATTGAAGTTGTTCAAGGCGGGGCCACGATGGTGGAGTAGTCAGACGCTTCCGGTATTCCCTCTTACAACAAAGACTGGAAAAAACAAGTGAATCGATTATATATGACCATCTAGGAGCCCTGAACATAAACGCAAAGTTGAGGAACTAGACTGAGTGGCAGGGGGAGGGAGAGACGGTTCGGAAGCAGCAAGGAGTTGCCAGACCTGACCCAGTGAGAGCCTGAGCCCTTAAGACCAGATCAGCTTGGAGGTGAGAGGTGAGGCAGGCAAGCAGCAATGCTCCAGAAGCTTCTTCCACACTGGGAGAGACCCAGTGACAGAGCATCTACCTGACCATCCAGAACGAGTGAGAAGCAGCCCTAAATCGGCAAAAGATAAGAACTTGAGTCTGGCCTACTGTGCAGGTCAAAAACACCCCCCTTAAGGAAAAACTCTCTACCATTAACCTCCCCGCTCCCTGCTCTGCACTGGGTCCCAGATTGGCTTCAGCAATTGCCAAGTCTCCTGGGCCGGAAGTAGGACCCGTCATGCATCCCGAGCCATTCTCCTGGCCTTAGAGAGTGAACAGATTAACAAACAGGGGAAACAATAATCTGCCGGCTCCCCTAAGCCAGGAATTCAGGGTAGGCACAGCTCCTTTGCCTAGGCACAGGCATAACGGATCCACGGACATTGAGTGCCTTTCCCTCTGCATAGACTTTTGTGGGTCCATTTAAACAGTGTAGGCCCTCATTACCACAGAACAACAGGGTATATACCTGAAGTCTAATGTCAACTGTTTCAGTGGTGAAGTGGCAGGTTCATGACATTTGACACTGCTCTGCCCATTAAGCAGGGTCTTCAGCTTCCCACATCAGGGGCCTGAGAACTGGTGGC
Source organism: Trichechus manatus latirostris (assembly GCF_000243295.1). Lineage (NCBI taxonomy): Eukaryota > Metazoa > Chordata > Mammalia > Sirenia > Trichechidae > Trichechus > Trichechus manatus. The sequence goes on from NW_004443974.1 coordinate 969,324, forward strand.
TCCACCCATGCCACTTAGCCACCTGTGACAGGTGCCCAAGAATAAGAGGTGTCCCCCAGTCCTTACAACCAACAGCACTGGGTGCTCATAGTCCAGCTGCAAAATCCACCTACCTACTTGCTGCACAGAACAGGGACACGCTTTCCTCTCAGACACTCAGGGCAGCCATCAGCCCCCTGCCTTGCTCAGCACGTGACCCCCTACTGCAGCCAGATAGCTGTGCCTACACCAATCACCCATGCCTGTCTGGTACTGTACATGAGAGCCTGCACCACACACTTGGTGACCAACTACCTGGACACCAGAGCTGAATCCATACAAGAAAATTTAATGGAATCCTGGGTTCACATACTTGGTAACAGATTTAACTACCTGGTGACAGGACGTTAAAGCGTCAAAGGCGCCAATAATCAAAGCTCACATGAGCAGCCTATTTGGGCATATGAAAACAAAACACAACAAGAAGCTGTGACAAAGTAAGCAAACATAATAACTTACTGATGGCTCGGAGACAACAGTCAATATCAAATCACATAAAGAGGCTAGACCATGATGGCTTCAGCAAGCTCCCAAAATAAAGAATCTAGAAATTTTCCAGAGGAAGAAAATTTCTTGGAATTACCAGAGGCAGAATACAAAAGATTAATATACAGAACTCTTCAAGAGATTAGGAAGGAAGTTAAACAAAATGCAGAACATGCAATAGAGGAAATTAAGATTAGAGAAGAGCATAATGACAAATTTAACAGGCTGCAAGAATCCATAGAGAGACAGCAATCAAAAATCCAGAGGATTAACAATAAAATTTCAGAATTAGACAACTCAACAGAAAGTCACAGCAGCAGAATTGAAGCAATGGAAGTCAGAATTAGTGAGACTGAAGATAAAGCACTTGACACCAACTTATTTGAGGAAAAATCAGATAAAAGAATTATAAAAATGAAGAAATTGTAAGAATTATGTGGGATTCTATCAAGAGGAATAGACTACCAGTGATTGGAGTACAAGAACGGGGGGAATAACAGAAAATACAGATAGAATTCTTGAAGATTTGTTGGCAGAAAACTTCCCTGATATCATGAAAGATGAGAAGATAACTATCCAAGATGTTTATCAAACCCCACATAAGGTAGATCCTAAGAAAGACACCAAGACATATTATAATCAGACTTGCCAAAATGAAACATAGAGAATTTTAAGAGTGGCCAGGGATAAACGAAAAGTCATCTACAAAGGAGAGTCAATAAGAATAAGCTCGGACTACTCAGCAGAAACCATGCAGGGAAGAAGGCAATGGGATGACATATATAAAGCCTTGAAGGAAAACAATTGCTGGCCAAGAATTATATATCCAGCAAAACTGTCTCTCAAATATGATGGTGAAATTAGGGTATTTCTAGATAAACAGAAGTTTAGGGAATTTGCAAAAACCAAACCAAAATTACAAGAAATACTGAAGGGAGTCCTCCGGTTAGAAAATCAATAACATCAGATGACCACCCAAGGCTAGAACACAGGACAGAACAATCAGATATCAAGCCAGATAGGGAAGTAAATAAATCAAAGCTAAAACACTGAAAATAGGGAAAGAGATGTCAGTATGTAAAAGATGACAACATTAACACAAAAAAGAGGCACTTAAAAAGTTTAGAAATAGATTTTTCAAATGGAGAAGAAGTCAAGGCATTGCAAAGAAATAATAGACTGGTATAAACTTAGAAAAATAGGGGTAAATATTAAGGTAACCACAAAGGAAACTAACAATCCTACAAGTCAAAATAAAAAACAAAAAGAAGACTAACAAATAGAAAATCAACAACAATGAAAAAGATGAAAATACATAAAGAAAAACAACTCAGCACAGAAAATTAAGTGGAACAAAAATATGAACAACACACAAAAATATACATCAAAATGACAGCATTAAACTCATACCTATCAATAATTACGGTGAATGTAAACGGACTAAATGCACCAATAAAGAGACAGAGAGTGGCATAATGGATAAAAAAACACAATCTGTCTATTTGCTGCCTACAAGAGACATACTGTAGACTTAAAGACACAAACAAACTAAAACTCAAAGAATGGAAAAGAATACATCAAGTAAACAACACTCAAAAAAGAGCAGGAGTGGCAATATTAATCTCTGACAAAACAGACTTTAAAGAAAAATCCACCACAAAGGATAAGGAAGACCACTATATTAAAGGGTCAATACACCAGGAGGACATAACTATAATAAATATTTATGCACCCAATGACAGGGCTCCAAAATACATAAAACAAAGTGTAACAGCATTGAAAAGAGAGATAGACAGCTCCACAATAGTAGAAGAGACTTCAACACACCACTTTGGGTGAAGTACAGAACATAAAGAAAGAAGCTCAACAAAGACACAGAAGATCTAAATGCTACAATCAACCAACTTGATCTCATAGACATATAACAAACATTCCACCCAACAGCAGCCAAGTATACTTTCTTTTGCAACACATGTGGAACATTCTCCAAAATAGACCATATATTAGGCCATAAAGCAAGCATTAACAAAATCCAAAGCATCAAAATATTAAAAAGCATCTTTTCTGACCATAAAGCTATAAAAGTAGAAATCAATAACAGAAAAAG
>NW_004443974.1:975708-989108 GCF_000243295.1 Trichechus manatus latirostris
TAACAAAGTTTATTAAGAAAATGTTCTGCATCCTACTTTGGTGAGTGGAGTCTGGGGTCTTCAAAGCTTGCAAGCGGCCATCTAAGATGTATCAGTTGGTCCCAACCACCTGGAGTAAAGGAGCATGAAGAACACCAAAAACACAAGGCAAGTATTAGCCCAAGAGACAGAAAGGGCCACATAAACCAGAGTCTTCATCAGCCTGAGACCAGAAGAACGAGATGGTGCCCGGCTACCACCAATGACTGCCCTGACAAGGAACACAACAGAGAGTCCCGGATGGAGCAGGAGAAAGGTGGGGTGCAGAACTCAAATTCTAGTAAAAAGACCAGACTTAATGGTCTGACTGAGACTGGAGGAACCCTGGAAAGCATGTTCCCCGGACTCTCAGCCCAGAACTGAGACAGTTTCCAAGGTCAACTCTTCAGACAAAGATTGGACTGGACTGTGGGACATAAAATGATACTTGGGAAGAGTGTACTTCCTAGCTCAAGTAGATATATGAGACTAAACGTGCAGCTTCTGTCTGATGGGAGATGAGAAAGCAGAGGGGGTCAGGAGCTGTTGAATGAACATGGGAAATCGGGTGGAAAGGAGGAGTGTGCTGTTACAGTATAGGGAAAGAAATTAGGGTCACATAACTATGTATAAATTTTTGTATAAGAGACTAACTTGAAATGTAAAATATCACTTAAACTACAACAATAAACAAACAAACAAAAAGATATTTAGAAACAAAGATCTGGGCACTAGGTATGCCTACTACTCTGTGTTATCGCTGCTTCTAGGCCTTGTCAGTGGACCGAGCTAGAGAATATATGTATGCATGTATATTAATCTGAGTATATATATGTATCTACATTTAATTTTGTACTTACCTATGTATATATTAAAATAAACATGAGTTTGTATTGATATCTCTCACTAATCCAGCAACATAGGATTTTGAATGGAATCTTAAAGAAAAAACAAAACTAACAACACTGGACACTTAGTATTTTATAATCAGAGAAAAAAGTTTTTTCAAATATAAATGTGAAAGACTTGAAAAAAGAAAACAAATTGGGATAATTACCATCAGCAGACCCACACTATGAAATTCTCAGAGAAGTTACCCAGATTGAAAGGAAGTTAAACCCGTGGTAGGCTGGATTTTAATTAAATACGTGAGTAAATCAAAGACGAGTCAATAAAAATTATATAAACTGATGTAAAGAAGAAAAATGAAGAAGAAAGCAGAACAGAGTATCTGAGACTTTAGCAGAATATCAAATGTTTTAACATGCAATTAGATATGTTATCTTAATTTTAAACAAGTTTCAAAACAAGAAAATTACCTTAGATTATATAGTATATGTCTTAATTATAAAAGTGTCGCTTCATCAAGTAGACGTAACGCCCGTAATTGTCTGCACTGCACTCAATAACATAGCTTCAAAATTATGAAGAAAAAATTGACAAAACTAAAAAGTGCAATCGCATAACTATAATCATAGTTGGAAATTTTAATAATCCTTTCTTAGAAAAAATTCAATGGAGATCACCAAGTAAAGATGAACATTTTGCTTTTCATATGTTTAAATAGTTATTTTTTAAAAATCTATCATTTAAATAAAAAAAAGATTGACATCAAGGATTTCATTTTACTTGGATTCACAATCAACACTCATGGAAGCAGCAGTCAAGAAATCAAACAATGTATTGCAATTGGGCAAATCTGCTACAAAAGACCTCTTTAAAGTGTTGAAAAGCAAGGATGTCACTTTGAGGATTCAGGTGTGCTTGACTCAAGCCATGGTATTTTTATTTGCCTCATATGCATGCGAAAGCTGGGTGATGAATAAGGAAGACCAAAAAAGAAATGATGCCTTTGAATTATGGTATTGGTGAAGAACATTGAATATACAATGGACTGCCAGAAGAACAAACAAATCTGTCTTGGAAGAAGTATAGCCAGAATGCTCCTTGGAAGCAAGAATGGCAAGACTTCGTTCGTCTCACGTACTTCGGACATGTTATCAGGAGGGACCAGTCCCTGGAGAAGGGCATCACGCTTGGTAAAGTGGAGGGTCAGCAAAAAAGAGGAAGACCGTCAATGAGATGGATTGACACAGTGGCTGCAGCAATGAGGTTACGCATAGCAATCATCATGAGGATGGTGCAGGACCAGGCAGCATTTTGTTCTGTTGCGTATAGGGTTGCTGTGAGTCGGAAGTGACTCCACTGCACCCAACAACAACAAGAAGATGCCTTTTAAGAAAGGCAAATTGCTAAAATGTCTTCTCCCTTAGTTCACTGACTGCTCAGCTCTGTGAGATAAGTGTGATCACTGCTGAGGACGCCAGGCGCAGAGGTGTCTGCGGCCTGCCTTCAGCCACCCAGGCTGATCACTAGTGGTGTGTGATTTGAACCCAAGCTACATCTGAAGTCTATCCTGTTTCACCTGTCCCATGGTCCAGGAAGGCTGCAAGAATATACCATGCCTCTGTGGCCGTTCTTTCGGCAAACAGTTATCAAGCACCTGCCACTGCCTGAACCAGGCCAGGAGCCAGGATCCAAGAAGGAAAGTCCTGATTCCACCTCACTGAGCAATCTGAAGGGAGGACAGAAGCAAATTATAAATGGTGAAAGAACTGGGAAGCGAGGACAGGAAATGGCCCTAGGAGACCACATTCTGGTAGTGACTGTAGAGAACAGAGCACAGAGGAGCCCGCAGGCGCTTGGTCCTTTCTCCCATAGATCTGATAGGAAAGCTGCCAGGCTCCTCTGTGACAATGACACCAACTAATGTGTAGTGAGCACTTACTGTGTACCACACACTGCATGAAACACATTTCTGGGTTATTTTATTCACTCCAACCAGTCACCCTGTGAAGTCTAGTCCACTGTTACCCCACTTTACAGGGGAGGAAACTGAGGTTTAGAGAAATTAGGGAGAGATCTCATGGGAGCAGGTTAGTGCCTGGCTTCAAAATCGTGGGAGGTGCTGTGTGTTTTTTAAAGCTTATTTTTTTTGCTCTGTGTCCCAGAATATAAAATAGTAAAATGACAGAAAGGATACAGCTCCTATCCTTGAGCTGCCATCATCACCGTAAGTGGTGCAACGTAGAAATACAAGCCTATTTGAGGGGCATGTAGCCCAGGGTGGTGAAGGAGGGAGGAAAGGCTACCTGCCCTCATGTTGAATTGGAAGACCCACATTCTGGCTACACTCTACACCTGTTCTTCTCAGCATCCACTCCACAGCTAACTCATCCCGGCTGCTGGCAATGACACTGACAATAATAACAGTGCACTGCCCACCAACCCTGGCTCGGCTGCGCTGGCCGAGCCCTCTCCACTGCCATTGCTGCCCCCCTCGGGGAGACTTGGGAGCAGGCAGTATCCTTTCCATTTTATAAAGGGAGAAGCAGAGCCTTTAAAGGCTGTGTAGTTCACACTCTGGGCCCTGAGAGTGAGATCTGGCTCTGCAGGTCTCCAAAGCCTGGGCTTATAGCCATATTGCCTTCTTTGTAAAAGAGAGCAGTTAAAACCAGAAGATGGCCAGTCTTCCTTCCAGCTCCTAACCGTCAACAATTTAGGTGAAAAAAGCTACAATTTCAGTTCCATGTTTAAAAAAACTTTAGCCATTTAACTAGGTCAGGTAAACAAAGTGCTATTTGGACTAGCTTGGTCCACCCCTAAAGACTCATAATGGGACCTCTGAATTCAGATGGACAAGGATCAAGGCAGCTGTAATTGTATCCTAGTTGAGGTGCCGCTTGGCGCAGGATGATCCGGCCGCTAGGCGCCGCCCAGCGTCCTGGGCAAAAGAGCCAGGCCCACTTGACAGGTACAGGGACCGGTGTAATTGCGCACATCGCCGCAGGGAGGGGTTCCTCCAGTGAGGCAGCTGCTCGCGAGGGCTCAGGGCTCGCTGAGGGAATCCGGATCACCATAGCCTGGGGAGAGGGCCACAAACGGAAGGCTCTGACAGCCCTCGGGCCCTGGTGCTGCCATTGGACAACCGAAATTCCAGCGAATGCGAAGGTCCGTTCGTTCGTTCGCAGAGAGGTTTACGCAGGCGGGCAGCGGGCAGCACCTCTCAGACAGGCAAGATGGGCCCTTCACACTACTAAGCGGGCTCTGATAGCAGTCTGCATTCTCAGCCACCGGACAGACCCCTCCCGGTCCCAGAGAACGCTGGCAAAGCCTCAGACAGCCTAGACCAGCAGGGAGTTTTCCATTTTAACAACAGTGGATAAGAGAAAAGATCCCGGAAGGTGGAACTCAGGAGCCAGGGAAGACAAAAGGCCTGTGTGTTGCCTGTGAGGCAGCTACGCCTTCTGCCTAGTCTTGAGCGTGTCTCTATCCACAAGTCCCACCCAGGCTGGCGGGCCTCGAATGGGCAGCCCAGCGCCCTCTTCCCCCCGGTGGCCTGGGCCAGCCCTCGGGCAGGCCATCTTCCCGTCCTAATGATGTGCCTGTAAGTTTCTTTGCACGATGAAGTATGGGTTCCTTTAGCATCTATTCTAGCTTCCGGTGCACACATGCAGTCTCACAAACCACTAGGCAGACTATCTGAGGAAAACCAGTCACTTATGTCTCTAGTGTCACCAAAAAGTGCAGGCCCAGCAAAGGGTCTTTCTGGGTAAAATCTAAGGCCAAGAACAATCCTAAGAGGCAAAAGCATCAATGGCAATTTTGTTGTTGTTGTTAGCTGCCGTCCAGTCCCCGGCTCATAGCAGCCCCACGCAAAATGGAATGAAATACTGCCCGGTCCTGTGCCATCCCCATGATCAGTTGCAGATAGGACCATTGTGATTCATAGGGTTTTCACTGGCTGATTTTGGAAGTAGCTCACCAGGCCTTTCTTCCTAGCCTGTCTCAGTCTAGAAGTTCCTCTGAAACCTGTTTAACATCATAGCAACACACAAGCCTACACTGCCAGACAGGTAGTGGCTGCACTTGAGGTACCTTGGCCAGAAATTGAACCCAGGTTTCCTGCACGGAAGGCACTACCACTGAACTTCCACTGTCTCATCAACATTAGTAGGTGCTGCAGCTTGTATTTTCCATTAAACACCAATATGCAGAATACATCCAAGATACAATGTATGAATTACATCTGTATCATCTCATTGAAATTTAAAGGTCACAGATATAATTTGAGTTTTAAAAGGATGAAATTAAGAATAAATTTCTTGCAGGTAGGATCTGTGTTTTATTTACCTTCTTATTCCTCATAGACACACAGTAGGGACCCATTAGCATTTAATGAATAAATAAATGAATAGCAACTTAGGGAATGAACAAAAGGAAAAAGTAATATTCATTAAAGCATTAAGTTAGTAAGCAAAAAACTCATTTCAAGGATTTTTCAAAATTACTATCAAATGAGATAGTCACAGCAAAACTAAACAAAGTTCTATACCCCATGCACAAGAGGCAAACGTAACTGAGGAACCACAATGGTTTTAACAAGATCATTAAAAATATTCTACTAGTAGGTGGTTCTGGAAGGAAACAGAAGAAAAAGAAATCCTTAGAATCTTAATTCAACTATCAGAGAGTAACACAGAAGAATGTATCTGTGGGTTTACAATAATCCAGAATGAAGATAATTAAAAAAAAAAAAATTCAATTGTAGTTCTTGTTACTGCCCATTATCCTTAGCTCACAGCATGCCTTTTTCCCCTCTAGGCTTCTTTTTCTATTCAGATGAAAAGTTTGGGGTCAGCTAAATCTGACACCTCTTGTGAAACTCCAGAGGTTCAAAAATAATGCAATTTAAGGCAAAAGAGTATTATTAAAAAAAAAAAAAAAAAAAAAGCAACAAACCAGGAGATCATTATGAATATCTTTTTAATAAAAGAAAGAAGTAGTAGAGGTGGGAGGAAAAATGCAAACTGTCAGAGCAGCTTACACTATGTTTTAAATTCTTATTTAAAACAAATACAGTTTTGTTGATGCTTAAATTCCAACACCTTAGCTACTTACGTGCAGAATAGCAGAAAGTATATAACTTAAAAAAAAGAAATTCATCATAGCAGCCCGAAGATTATCTGTTTGGAAAGGGATGTTTTGCTGATTCCAAGCCTGTGACAACATGCAGATTTTGACCAACCAGAAAACACTGAAGGAATCCTGCACCCCATGGAGCTATTTCTATATACAGCTAGGTTTTTGCTGCTGATCCTATTCTGAATATGGCTAAAAGTTTTCTCTAGAACATTTAAATCTTAGCCCAGTATGGAGCTTCCAAGCCTTGGTCACTCAGCTAAAAGGAGATTCCTTTGAAGCTTCTCCGTTTGGGAAAGGGAGGGAGGTATGGAGGGAGGGAAGGAAGAGGCCAGGGAGTTGAGACAGAGAAGGGCCCTCTCTCTGGGAACCTATCAGCCAGTGTGTGTACTGGCTATCCTTCCTGTGAGGATCAAATGGCATCTCAGTCCTGGGCTGGTGGGCCCTTGTTTCCTGTCTCTAGAAACTGAGGGTCTTCCATTTTACTCTCCAAAGAAGCCAAAAGTATTGAACATTTACCATAACAAGCCCAAAGACAATAATGTTACAAACCAAACAAAACAGAAAACTAAAACAAAATTTAAAAAAGTAAAATAAGGCAGTTCGTCACCAAACTTTTACAATTGAGAGGAAAGAGACCTTTTTTCTTATTGGCTCCATACATACTTTTCATTCTGACTTCATTGCTGGCACAGCAGTTTTCTTTACCAGGAAACTGATTGGAACATTACAATGAAATCCCTCAGATGTCTAAAAATTCCATTATATTTAAAATTACTCAAAATCCTTAGCTGTGGTTTGTATTTTTTTTTTTTTTTTGCCTTTGTTGGTGTTGGACAGTATCAGAATTCCGCTGCTGAAATCACTCAATACTCACAGAACTCAGAAAATAGAAATCAATGTAATTTATTTCAAACTCTTTCAACTTTGTTCTGCACAACTGGTAAGAATTAAATGCTTCAAAATTTAAAGTTAGACGCACTTCTGATACTGTAAGATCTAGGACAACAAACCAGTTTCTTTCCGTGTGTTGTCTAACTTAAAGGAAAACACACGGGAATTTCTGGAAAATCTTACTTTTTTCAAGAGATTTCACCAAGGGTTTTTTAAAAATTTTGACTTTTGTAGATTTAGAAACCACAAACAACCAAACAGGGACAAAACTTTAGTGTCCGAAAATAATGACTTTTTTCTTACATATTATTTATTCTCACTAAAAAAAAAAAAAAATCGTTATGCAGACCTAGACTTATTATATGTACAAATAAAATACGCACAAATTCCATTTTGGGGATGATCTTTTCAACGCATCTACACGAGTCTCTTGGCTCACCATGCAACACTTCACCACCAGGGCCCCCTGCACACGCTCAAAGCTGACAAGAGCAAGTGATGAGGCTTTCAGCCAGAAATGCATTGATCTCAGTCTGTGAGCATTTCCAATGTTCCATTGCAGATTGCACTCTTGTTGCTTTTCCACCCCCCACCCCCACCCTGTCTTTCTTTTGCCTTTTATTTGGTGGTAGGAAGTGGCTGTTGAGAGTGTAGACAAAAAAATAGATAATGATGCTTGGCAATTACAATCTGATCTGTGAAAGGTCAGCCTCTTGGCCCTTGGCAGCTTGTTCTCCCATATCACGTATAGAAGTCCAACTAATGAGAACAGCAGACGGCTTGGCAGTGGAGACAGCCAGGCTGGATTTTAATCTCCTGAGGAGGGAGCTGATTCATCCTGTAGCTTTAGATAGAAGTGGAAATAAAGGATGAAACCTAGCCTATCACTTCTTCATCGCCTCCTACCATCTTGATTTGTCCTTTTCCATTTTTTGTTTGTTTAAAAACAGTGTGTCCCTCTCTTTCTTGTGGCGGGTGCTGCCCTCTGTGTTTTGCAAGTGGGTCAGCACAGTTCCACCTAGGGGATACCATGTATGTTTCCCTTCCCCAGGTCTTCTCCCTATCCTGTCCCATCCCGCAGACTCCTGGAGAACACAGGGAGTGTCAAAAACCAGTCATAATCGAACGTGTCCTTTTGAGTGCTAACCAAGAAACCTCACTTGCAACCTATTAGGAACAATTGTTAACAAAGAGAAAAAAATACTTTGAAACAAAGGTGAAAACTTAAGTGAAAAAAAATAAAAGCCTAACATGATGTCCCTTGATAAGGCACTGCCACTCACATCCTCAGATATTACTTTTTTCCTTGCCAAAGTATTACAGCAAGGGTATATAGAAGACCTCTAAACCCTCATGCGTTATGTCTACAAGGATTACCTGAGTCGATTTTGTCGTTTGTTTGTTTAACTTATTGAGAATGGAGGGATGAGGGACACACGTCCCAGACTCTCTCGTGCACTTCCAGGCAGAAGTTGATGAGCCTCCCACCTGTTTCAACCAGCCATGTGACTGTGTGCTCTCAATCTTTGACATACCACAGAACTTGGTCTCGAATAGAAATGCCAGCTCACACCCGCAGAGACATCTTTTCACAGGAAGGAAATCTGTAACGCAAGGGCAACTAAGAGAAAATTCTATGTTACCTTGTGACTTCATCTGATGCTTGCCTAACCCGGCTAGTGAGGCACTCCTCTGTGTCTGCCCATGGCACCCTGCCACTAAGGACATTCAGAGCCCGGTCACTGCTGCAAGGGTAGAAAACACTCATCTTCGAGCTCAGCCAGTGCTTAGTGAGCTAGAAACTAGAGAACAGCCACCTTTTTGTTAGCAGTGATAATAATAACAACAGCTTACGCTCAGATGAACTTTCTTTGTGCCAGAATCGGTTGTCCCCACATGTTGACCCTTGTCACAAAGTCTTCTTGACTTCATACTACATCATCATTATGCTCACAGTCTTCCATCACTTCTCTTGCAGCTTTCCTGAAAACTAACTTTTTGAATTTTCTAAATCCTAAGTCAAAAGAACGTGTTGTACAGGCCCTACTAATATGATGCACAGAGGGGAGTATATTTCCATTTGAAAAATCAGTTGCCACAAATGCCAACCCCTGATTCCCAAATTGCACTTGGTCTTTCTGTTTTCAGTCCCTGAGGACTGCGAACACATGGCTCCTGCTGCTGAAAATGCTGATCTTAGCACCTCCACAAGCTCAGCAGAGCCTTTCTGCTGCAGCACCACTCACTCAGGCTGCCCCCACCAGGCTCCAATTCAGCTCTTTCTGCTGTAGGCCAGCCCTGAGCTATCAGCAATATAAGTCCCTTGCTGAAGAAAAGGGAAGGGGTAGGCTCCTCTTGCCAGCTCCATGGACTGGACCACAATGAGAAGGAAAAGGAAAAAACAAGTATAGGCCAAAGAACTTGCAGTGCAATGGATGGATTTTGTACGGCTTTTCTCGCTAGCCATGGTCTTGTAATTCCCACCCAAGTGATTGGGTGGGACTATACAAATAAGGTGATTGTGGCCCACCAAGGGGACTGGATAGCTTGGTAATAATGCAAATAAGGTTCACAGCACCCATATGGGGGTGGGACCATGCAAATAAGGTCTACGGAACCCTAACGAAGGGATTAGTCAGTTTTCTTTCTAGGCTTAAAATGAGCCATCCCAGAGGCTAGGAGGAGAGGATCGCACCACCACCAAGGAAGAAGAGCCAGGAGTGGAGAGTCCTTTGGGCCGGAAATCCCTGTGCTGAGAAACTCCTGGAACCAGGAGACCAACACAGAGAGTGAGAGAAAGAAGTAATACTGAAGACAGCAAGAAGCAGTGGCAGAGGAATGGCGGCAGGAGAGACCAGCCAGAGATGGCGTGGTGGGCTTCTCGGTCCACGGAGCGAGAAAGCTGAGTGCCTTTGGGCAGTGGCTTACTGGCAGAGTGGGGTGTCTCTGGGCACTTATCAGCAGAGCTAAAAGAGATTCGTAACACTTGCCTGAGCAGGGTAGAGGCCAAGGAGCTAGACAGAGGCGAGCCTGCAGGCATGGCTGAGAAGAGGCTAGCCTGATGGAAGCACTGTATCCTGAGTATTATTGAACCTGAATTGTAATCTGTTACTTCCCTAATAAGCCCATAATTGTGAGCATTGTCTAAGAGTTCTGCGTGGCCATTGCAAAAATTATTACTTTTCATGTTTTTTCTTGCCATGGTCTTGTAACTCCCACCTGGCAGAGAAGTAGAGAGTGCCATGCAGGGATGGCTGGTATCAGAATTGTTAAAGATGGTGAAGAGAGGAGGCATGTCTGAACTCTGCTTCATAGGAATCAGCTTTGGGCTGTTGATCTTGATTCTCTTCCCACCTTGTGAAGTTAGAGGAGTTCAGACACAACTCCCATGCCTTTTTATGGAACTCAGCACTCATAGGAGAACACAGTGATTTCTCAAGCATGGCTTGTGACTGTAATTTAAAAACAAACAAACAAAAAAACCTACAGTACTCCAAGTGGGGGAATAGGAAGCTATATGAGGTTCCTCGAATGCTCGGATAATGTCAAACCCTGAACTTTACTGGAAGGTAAAAAAACTCTCCCTGAGACCATTCTTGACCAATTAAATTATATCTTGTGGTTAAAAAAAAAAAAAAAGGACATGCAGTCTCTCAGATCACAAGGTTATTTGTTTCTAAAAATGCGTTAAACAATTTGAGAGCTGCCAGCACCTGAAGACAGATTGTCTTTGGTGTCGCACGCCTCCAGAAGCCAGTGCCTTTTGGAATGATGCCAATGTGTTGGCTACACCAGGCTGGTGAAGGACACAGGCCAGAGGGCAAAGAGATGAGCAGGCTGAAGCCCCTGCCTCTGAGCACACTGTCAGAGCTGGAATGTCTCCCCCTCTGCACTGTACCAAAAGGGTACAGCAGTGTGAGCTGGGTGTGTAGGGCACTCACATACAGTCACCTTTCATGTTGCCTGCCCCTTCCCTCACCCCTTCTACAACCTCTGCTGCCCTCCTCCATCCATTCTTTGCACCTTTTGCGAGACAGTTTTCATCTTGCCTGACTCACAAGGCTGCTTTCATGTTGCATTCTTGACCGTAGCCTTCCCAGTAAGTCACATCAGATGAAGGATGCTCGCCTCTTTAACATCCCTTTTCCTCTCATTCTTATTTGGATACCTCCTCCAGCTCCACCCTTCTGCCTTTCAACAGCCTTGTCTACTTTTCATTCTTCCTTAAAATTATTCTCTGCTCCAGGAAAAGCCCTGTGTTATCATACTTCTGTTTTCTCTATCAGAGCTCCTTTTTTAATAAAAGACTTCTCTGATGAAAGCTAGGGCTTTGCCCCCAGAGGGTGCCTTGTGTCCAGCCTTGGGGAAGCACCTTTGCTCTAAATCTTTCCAAGGTGCCCAGGCCTGAGAGATGCCCACTGCCAGTGCTAGCAGAGCCACCTGAGAACCTCTCTGTGTGGGTGTGGGTCCATACAGGGCCCAGAATGCGCTGGTGGGTGACACCGCCTTTGCTTAGCTCCTCCCACCCTTCCTCCTTCAGAGCTGTGGACAAATCTCCAGAAGTAAGATCCACAGCTGTGGGAGGGGCCGGACTAGAAACTGTAATCCAGCCTCATATGTGAGGCTTGGCACATGCACCTATGGGATTTCATGAAAACCCCTGAATCTTTTTCATTTCAGAGCAATTACCCAGACACAGTGTCCTTGGCTCCAGAGAGCTGTGCACCCAAGGTTGATTGACATTTCCTGCCCTCATGCCAGTATCAGCTCCCATCCTTGCATGTGAGATGAGAAAACCACACTGTTTTGGTGCAGGGAAGGCCCACAAGCCAGTATTAGACAGCGCAGGCCAAGGCCCACATGTGGATCACAGGGCCATGGTGCAGAGTCATTTGTGAGCAGCTAATGAAAAACATCCCACAGTAATTTAATAGTTCCCACCAAGCACAGACATAAAGTCTAGCAACTTTTCCCCCACATGCTTAACCCTTAAGAAGGAGAGAAGAGCCAAAAGAAAGGAGAAATTAATCCCTTATAGTTGCTACTTGGGGATTTTTAGCTTTTTGTTTTTTTTGCTCTGAAGTTAGAGAGAAAGATGTGACCTTGGAAACTTGCAGTGAACAGAGATTTATATGAAAATGCTATTCTCCCATTCTGAAAAAGAGGAAGTGGTGGGAAGGGCAGTGAAGGCCCTCACATGCCAGGAGGGCCAGGCCTGCCAAGAAGACTGTCTGTCTGCGAACAGATTGCACTGGAAACCAAGCAGAAATCAGCACAACACCATGAATGAGATATTCTACTTCCTGAAGAATGTCTGACTGGACTTGGTATGTGAGTTAAGTCTGTGATTTGATAGAACCAGAGGCCACATCTACACCCAGAGAAAGCAACCGAGTCATTCTAACACACTGTGTGGCTCCTCGCATACCTATGGAGTATGGAAGCTGCCGCCATCATTTGATGCTGATGGGAAGGGGTCTGCCTGGCTGCAGTCTGATCTTCTAATCAGGAGCACATTCTTGCCTACAAGCTGAGTCTGTAAATAGGCAAGCGAAAAACTGGAAGCCAGTGCTTGGGAAGAAATTTGTCTTCTTGTTAGAAGTTTAAATTTAAATTAAAATAGATTTTCTTAAAATTATTGAATTAGGGCAAAATGGTGCTCTAGACAGAAGCACCACGCTGTCCCTCCACAGCAAAGACCCAAAAAACTAAGCTAAACAGAGAAAACAGAAATCCTGAAACCCTAAAACTTCAAATGACGAGATAAAGAACTCAGCCAAGCACCAAATGGAGAGAGAAAACTGACAGAGAATGGAGAGCGAGGACAGATTCATGCAGAGGACCCCTAACGCAGCACGGATCTGCCATCTTGGACTCGTATCAAAGACTAGCAAATAGGGGGTACGAGAAAGCAGCTTCACGGAGCTTCCAGCAGGAGACAAAACAACCAGTAATTTGCAATATGCGCTTTCCCACCCCCTACCCTTCTTCACCCCTGCTCTGCCTCCTCTGCTTCCAGTAACCACAGTCTCTTGGCCGGGAAGCACTGGCTCCTTGGATTCCACCTGCCCGCACTGGCCGGCTCCCTGAGTGCCATTTGTTGGTTGCTGGTGTTGCTTTTATCCGCTTCTTTTGATTTCTTCCTTACCTCTCACCACCTCCCACTCCTTTTTCTCAAATACCTGGATCCCTGAGCCGTCTTTGCTTCTTCCTGAGAGGCTATGCAGCGCTGTTCAAGTATGGAACCTCTTCTCAGTCTGGGCTGCCACGCTGGTGGGATCCTGGTGCTTTTGTTTGTTTGTATTGAATTCTTTGTTTTCTTTTCCTTTTCTTGAATTGGGAGCCTGTTCCGGCCAGGCAGTGCTGCACGAATTGGGACCTACACCTTCAGCTTGTGCAGACGTGCAGAGGAATCCCTGAGGGCATTTCTGTCTTTGTGGTTTTTTATTTTTTTTTCTTTTCTTGGGGGGGGGGTTTCTTGTTTTTTTTTTTTTTTTTTTTTTTTT
>NW_004443974.1:989838-991636 GCF_000243295.1 Trichechus manatus latirostris
CCAGTAGGCGTCCAAAATAAAACACCAGATCACTTTCCAGTGGAAGAAAAGGTACTAGAACTACCTGATAGGGAATTTAAATCTCTAATACTCAAATTATCCAAGGCTTGAAGCAAAAGGCAGACAAAAATGAGGAAAAAATAGACAAATTCATGGAAAAGACAGACAAATTCATGGAAAATACAGACAAAAAAATAGAAAAATTCAGGAAAATAATGCAGAAACAAAATGCCAAAATAAACTCACAACTAGAAATTATACAAAAACAACAATTAGAAATCTAAAAGATAAACAACAAGATTTCAGAAATGGACAGAGTCATAGAAGGGCTGAGGACCAGATCTGAAACAGCGGAAGACAGGATCAGTGGAATTGAAGACACCACACTTGGATACAACTTTCTTCGAGGAAAACTCAGAAAAAAGAACAAAGAAAAATTAAGAGACACTGAGAGTTATGTAGGATAGAATCAAAAGCAAAAATGTTTGAGCGATCGGAGTTCCAGAACAGGGGGAGAAAACAGAAAACACAGAGAAGATCACTGAAGAACTGTTGACAGAAAACTTCCCCAATATCATGAAAAATGGAAAGCTGGCCATCCAAGAAGCTCAACGAACCCCATATAGGATAGATCCCAAAAGAAAATCACCAAGACATATCATAATCACACTAGCCAAAACCAAAGACAAAGAATCCTGAGAGCAGCTCATGAAAAACAGAAGTCACATACAGAGGAGAAACAATAAGACTAAGCTCAGATTATTCGGGAGAAACCATTCAAGCAAGAAGGCAATGAGATGACATATATAAAACATTGAAAGAAAAAAAATTGCCAGCCAAGAATAATATATCCTGCAAAACTCTCGTTCATATATGATGGTGAAATTAAGATATTTCCAGATAAACAAAAATTAAGGGAATATGTAAAAACCAAACCAAAGTTACAAGAATTATTACAGGGAGTTCTTCGATCTGAGAACGAACAACTTCAGCTCACAGGCTGAATCTAGGATGAGGATTGTACCAGTCAGATACGAATCTAGGAAATGAGCTCTCAAGGACTAACCAAAACCAAAAGAAATACAACAGAGAATCAGAGCAGTTAATCTGTAAATGACAAAAACATCAACAAATAAAAGAAAGAATAAACTATGTAGGTATAGAACCTTCTAATGGAGAGGAAGGCAAGGTGATACCAAGTAATAATAGACTGCTTCAAACTTAGAAAGAGAAGAGTAAATTTCACGGTAAGCACAAAGAAACTTAACAAACATACTCATAAAAATAAAGAGGAAAAACAGAAAGTCTCAGCAAAAAAAAAAAAAAACCCTACAAAAACAAAAGAAATGAAAAAAAATCCACAAAAAAAAGTAACTCACCACAGGAGAGTAAGAAGAACAAAGAAAACATCAGCACCACAAAAAAAAGCACCACAAAATGACAGCAACACACCCACATCTATCGATAATTACACTGAATGTAAGTGGACTCAATGCACCCATAAAGAGATGGAGAGTGACAGAATGGGTAAAAAAATAGGATCCATCAATATGCTATCTACATGAGACACACCTTAGAAAGAAAGACGTGAATTTATGAAAAATCAAAGTTGGAAAAAAATATATCAAGCTAACAACTACCAAAAAAGAGCAGGAATGGCAATAGTAATCTCAGATAAAGTAGACTTTAAAACAAAATCCAATATAAAAGACAAAGAAGGACACTATATAATGATTAAGGGGATGATCCATCATGAAGACATAACCATAATAAACATCTATGCACTCAATGACAGGGC
>NW_004443974.1:995935-1000420 GCF_000243295.1 Trichechus manatus latirostris
GATGTCACTGAACTATGCATGTAGAAATTTTTGAAATGGTGTATCTTTGGCTATGTATATTTTCACCAAAAAAAAAAAAAAAAGATCTAGAAGGGAGAGGGTTGACATGTCATGAGGTTGTTAGCCAATGTCATAAAACAATATGTATACTACTCTTTAATGAGAAACTATTTGTTCTGTAAACGTTCACCTGAAGTACAATAATAAAGAAAAAAACTTTAATTAAAAAAAAATTATTGAATTAAAAAAAAACTTTTGGTGCTGAACTGGCCTCCCACTAATGGAACGTAGAAGTGAAATGATGATGACCAGCACCCTGGACAGAGAAACTAAAAGAAAAAGGATAAGAGCAGGTGCACCCAGAGTCTAAAGTTGAAGCAGATAAGTACAACCTTCAATAATTTAAAATCGTGATAATAATACCAGTAATAAAGAAGAAGAGCAAACCCTGGAGAAGAGGAAGAACCTAATATTCAGAGTTACCACAGTGAAATACCTTAATGTCCTAACTACAATCAAGAATTACATAGCATATGAAGAGGCAGTAAAGAATGGCCTATGCAAATGACCAAAATAAGGAGACAGAAACTGTCTCCAAGGAAGAACAGATAATGGAATCACAAAGACCTTAAAGCAGCAGTGTTAAGTATGCTCAGAGAATTAAAGGAAAACACAGAAAAAAGAACTAAAGGAAAACAGGGAAACAATCCAAGAACAAAACAAAAATTTCAATAAAGAGAAAGTTTTTTTAAAAAATGGAATACCGGAGCTGAAAAGTACAATAACAAAAATAAACAATTCTCTGGAAGGGCTTAAGAGCAGATTTAAATTGGCAGAAGAAAGAATCAGTGAGCTCCAAGATCAGACAACTGTTAAGTGTGAGAAGCAAAAAGAAAAATGAATGAAGTCTAAGGGATCTGTGGGATGCCATAATGTGAACAATATATGCATTATGAGAGTCCCAGAAGGAGAAGAAAGAATTCACAAAGAAATAATGGCCAAAAACTTCCAAAATATGATGGAAGACAAGAACTTATACATCCAAGATGCTTAACAAACTCCCAGTAGGATAAATATAAATAGGGCCATGAAAACCCATTGCCATTGAGATGATTCCAACTAAAAGCCACCCTACAGGACAGAGTAGAACTGCCCTATAGGGTTTGCACGGAGTAGCTGATGGATTTGAACTGCCGACCTTTTGGTTAACAGCCAAATGCTTAACCAATGCACCACCAGGGCCCAAAATAGAGCCACACTAAGGCATATTATTATCAAACTCTCAAAAACCATGGACAAAGAGAAAATTTTATGAGCAGCATGAGAGAAGTGAAGTATCACAAACAAGTGGTCTTCAATAAGATTAAGTACCAATTTCTCTGTAGAATTCATGCAGGCAAGAAGGCAGTTGGATGACTTATTTAAAGTGCTAAAAGAAAAGAACTGTCATCCAAGAATACTACAGTAAAACCAGAGAAAGCCAGAACCTGTATAAGGCAGAAACCTGTCAGAGTAGGAAAACTCAAATATTTTCCACTAAAACAAGTGATAAGAAAGTGGTAAGACAGGACCCTGTCAAAGGCAGAAAACTTTCGAGACCGGAGATCCTGAAAAACAAGGGAGTCCCTTCAAATTCTGGCTCTCACAGGTTTCTCTGTATATCCAGCAAAACTGTCATTCAAAAATTAGGGTGAAATTAAGACATTACCAGATAAAAGCTGAAGGAATTTATTACCACCAGATCAGCCCTACAAGAAATGCTAAAGAATGTCTTACAGAAATAAAAGGACACTTGACAGTAACTTGAAGTTGTACATACAGAGGGAGGAAAAAAAAATTACTATTAAAGGAAATGGGTTGGGGGCTGGGCTGGGGGCCAGGAGGATAGGAGGGTCAACCGGTGCTGGGGTCCTGACTGCTCTCCACCTTGGCCCCACCTTCCTTCTAGTTTTCCTGCAGCCCATCCCTCTGAGGGCCCACCATGCCCTCTGCAAACAGCTGCTAGCCCACCCTTTCTACTGATTGCATTGTGCAGCCATGGCTCCTGGGGTGGCTGCAGACCCAGTGCAGGCCTCGGAGTGTGCCACCAGCACGGGCACGGGCCCACTCAGCTGAGGACTGGTAGTGGGAGTGTCTGATGCTGAGTGGTTCCAGGTTCCACCTGCTTCAGTCAAACACAATGCTGCTGATGTTGCCTGGCTCGGGTCCATGTGCAGTGGCAGCAAACCCCAATTCCCCAAGCTGCCACAGCCAAGGCCATACCCAGGCCCAGGCCTGAGCCTGAGCTCAAGTCCAGGAGCCTGACCTGGGCTGAAGTGACCGCATCTTCTAGTAAATCCTGGTGCAGGTTTTTGGGCTGCTGGTGGAGGCTGACGGCCCATGCCTTTCCTCAGCAGTGCTGCCTGAGTGTGCTACCTCTAGCACGAGGCTGCCTTCCAGCTCACACTCTGCTACACCATAACCCTGTCACTCATGCTGGCTGGTCACCCTGTCACAGGTAGACCCAAGGTGGAGAAGAAACTCCTTGCTTCCCTGGAGTAGTTTATGCCCAGTACGTCCTTCCAGCTCCAGAGGCTGACCCTCCTCTACTGGAAGTTCCAGGTACACCCTATGTTGGAGCTGGTTAGTAAGTCCTGTCCTTGGCTCACCTTACTCAAGCCTTCTGGCTGTCACAGGGTAACTCCTGACACCCTCGTCATGCTGGCCAAAGCTTGCTCCCAGCTCCACAGCCTGGATCAGCAGCACTCCATGGTGGAGTCCATAGCTGTGCTGAGTTTCTTGGAGGAGGTAGGGCCCCGAATGTGCAGGCTGTGGCTGACCTACAGCTACCAGAGGACAGCCATCTTGGGCATGCTGCTGGACAGCTGATGCACCCAGCTCCAGGTCCTGGAGCCTGAGACTATCCCCAGATTCTGTGGCTGCTGAACCTGATGTGGCTGTCCACGCCTTCAGGGTGAAGAGTGGCCCCTGGTCCAGTCCTCCCAGGCCTGGAGGAGCTCTGCCTCTCCAGTTCCATCTGCAACTTCATGAGAAACGAGGTCCTGGGCTACCTGCTGCATGGCTTCTCCACCTGCACCTCCTGGATCCTCATGGCTATGCCTGCATCATGCCCAATGGCCTGCACCACCTGCACTGTCAGGAGCTGGAGCAATTGCAGCTGCGCCTGTACGGCATGTTCAACTGGCTGATTCTAGCCAAGAAGGGGAGATTCCTGATGACTCAGAAGTGGTATCACACCCTGTGGGAACTAGACTTGAATGGCCAAAAGGCTTCAGTGAGAAGGACCTGGAACAGGCCCTAGTTGCCTTCTTGGGCTCCCCCGAGGGCTCACACCATCCCTGTGCTTCCTCAACCTCAGAGGCACAGAGGTCACAGTGAACACAGTCAACTCTGTGATCAACAGCTGCCCAGGCCTGGTGTATCTCAATCTGGAGTCCTGCCACTGCCTTCCCTGGGGCCTGAAGTGGGCCTACTGGGGCCCGGAAGAGGTCCACTGGTAACCGAAGCAGCTGCTCATCAGCTCCCCCTCCCTCAGCTAGGCAGCTTTGGAACCCAGGCCCTCAGCCAGTCCCACCCTATACATCTAAGCAGTTTTGAATGTTTGAGAGTTTTCTTGCAGTAAGATGTTTTTTTTTGGGGGGGGGAAGGAAAAGGTTTGACAAATATAAAAGCCAGAGTTAAGCTATTGTTGGTTGGCAAATTAAAAAAATAAAATAGAAATAAGTAAATATACATATGCAATAACAATAAAATAAAATAAAGTTAAATTACATGAGATATAAAGATTTGATTAGTAAAAATAACAGTATAAATGTGGGGAAAAGAGTGACATAGGTATAGCTTATATGTTACTTAAGTTGATAACAATATAAGCTAGGTTGTTATAAATGTAAGTTGTTAAATATAATCCTCATGGTAACCACAAAGAAAGTAAATAAAAAACTATACACAAAAGAAAAGAAGAAAGCAAACAAAATGGTTCAGCACACATTCAAAAAAAATCTATACACAAAAAAAGTCAGCACTGGAGGAAAAGAAGGATAAAGAAGGTAAAAGATATACAAAAAACAAATAACAAAATGACAGAAGTAAGTCTTCACATAATTAATGTAACTAACATTGATGTAAATGAATTAAATACTCCAGTCAAGAGACAGAGAGTAGCAGATTGAATAAAAAAACATGACCCATCTATATGCTGTCTACAAGAGACACACCTCAGGCACAAAGACATAAATAGATTGAAAGTGAAAGAATAGAAGAAAAAATTCCATGCAAACAGTAATCAAAAGACAGCAAGTGTGGTAGTTTTAATATCAGACAAAATAGACTTTAAGTCAAAATCCATCATAAGAGACAAAGAAGACACTATATGTGATGGTTAAGATTGTGTGTCAACCTGGCTGGGCCATGATTCTCCGTGTTTTAATGTAATCACTCCAATGATTGAATATACTGTGAGTAGCCAATCAGATGAAAGGGCGT
>NW_004443974.1:1000584-1021890 GCF_000243295.1 Trichechus manatus latirostris
CCGATCTTGGGCTTGCCAGCTTCTGCAGCAGTGTGACTTGGGAGAGGCCTCTACCCTGCTCCACGGACTTGGGACGTTCTAGCCTCTACAATTGTGTGAGCTGTTTCCTTGATATAATCTCTCTCTATATGTACATTTATACACTTTACTGGTTTTGCTTCTCTAGAGAACCCAGCCTAAGACACTATATAATGACAAAAGGGACAATTCATCAAGAAGACACAACTATTATAAATGTTTATGCACTTGACCTCGTTGCCTCAAAATTTATAAAGCAAACACTGACAAAATTGAAGGGAGAAATATACAGTTCTACAATAATAGTTGAAAAATTTAATATATTACTTTCAATAATGGATAGAATAATTAGGAAGAAGAACAACAAAGAAATGGAAGACTTGAACAACACTATGAACTAATTAGATCTAACAGACATATGTAGAACATTCTATCCAATAACAACATAATATACATTATTCTTTAGTGCACATGGCACATTCTCTAGGCTTGCCCATATCTTAAGACTCAAAACAATCCTCAATAAATTTAGAAAGATTGGAATCAGGCAAACTGTTTCTTCTGATCACAATGGAAGAAGCTAGAAATTAATAGCATAAAGAAAACTGGAAAATATACAAATATGTGGAAAATAACATATTACTAAAAAACTAATAAGTAAAAGAAGAAATTAAGAGAGAAATCGAAAATTATTTTTGAGTTGAATGAGAATGAACATATCAAAACTTATGGGATGCAGAGAAGGCAGTGCTCAGAGGGAAATTTATAGCAATAAACATTGAAGTTAAAAAAAAGAGTAAAGATCCCAATCAATAATCTAACTCTAGAACTTGAAGAACTAGAAAAATAAAAAATAACAAACTAAACCTATGGCTACTGGAAGAAAGGAAATAATAAAGATTAGCACAGAAATAAATGAAATAGAGAATACAGAAACAATAGAATCAATGAAACCAGAAGTTTTTTTTTTTTTTTTTTAACTAATCAGTAAAATTGACAAACCTTTGGTTAGACTGACAAAGAAAAGGAGAGAGAAGATGCAAATATTTAAAATTAGAAATGGCAGTGGGGACATTACAACCTACTCTATAGAAATAAAAAGGATTATACAGGAATATCTTGAAACACAAACTCCCTACATTGACTTAAAAAGAGAAAATGGATCTCAACAGACCCATAGCAAGTGAAGAGATTGTATCAGTAATTTAAAAAACTCCCAACAACAGCAACAAAAGTCCTGGACTAGATGACTTCAGTGGGGAATTCTATCTAAGATTTAGAGTAGTGACTCCAATCCTACTTAGTTTTCCAATACACAGAAGAGATGGGAATACTTCCTCATTCATTCTATGAGGCAAGCATTACCCTGATGCCAAAGCCAGACAAGGACACCACAAGAAAAGAAAACTACAGACCAATACCCCTAATGAACACAGAAGCAAAAACAGTTAACAAAATACTAGCAAACTGAATCCAAAAACATGGACCAACTGGTGTGTCCATTCCAAAGAAAGGTGCTACAACAGAACATGGAAATTATCCAACAATATCATTAATATCACACACAAGTAAAATGTTGCTGAAGATCATTCAAAAGCAGTTGCAGCAGTACCTGAAAAGGGAACTGCCAGAAATTCAAGCAGGATTCAGAAGAGGACGTGGAACAAGGGATATCATTGCTGATGTCAGATGGATGATGGCTCAAAGCAGAGAATACAAGAAAGGTATTTACGTGTGTTTTATTGACTGTGCAAAGGAATTCAACTGTGTGGATCATAAAAAATTATGGATAACACTGTGAAGAATGGGAATTCCAGAATACTTAATTGTGCTCATTTAGAAACTGTACATAGACCAAGATGCAGTCACTGGAACAAAACAAGGGATACTGCATGGTTTAAACTCAAGAAAAGCATGCCTCAGGGTTGTATCTATACTTATTCAATTTGTATGCTAAGCAAATAATACGAGAAGTTGGACTATATGAAGAAGAACAGGGCATCAAGATTGGAGGAAGACTCATTAACAACCTGCGATATGCAGATAACACAACCTTGCTTGCTGAAAGTGAAGAGGACTTGCAGGACTTACTGATGAAGACCAAAGACTACAGCCTTCAGTATGGATTGCATCTCAATATAAAGAAAACATAAATCCTCATAACTGGACCAACAAACAACATTATGACAAGTGGAGAAAATATTGAAGTTGTCAAGGGTTTCATTTTGCTTGGATCTGCAATCAACGCCCATGGAAGCAGAGGTCAAGAAATCAAAAGACGCAATGCATTGGGTAAATCTGCTGCAAAAAAAATCTTTAAAGTGTTAAAAGGCAAAGATATCACTTTAAGGACTAAGGTGCGCCTGATCCAAGCCATGATGTTTTCAACCGCCTCATATGCATGTGAAAGGTGGACAATGAATAAGGAAGACCAAAGAATTGATGCCTTTGAATTATGGTGAATATACTATGGACTGTCAAAAGAATGAAAACCTGTCTTGGAAAAGTACAGCCAGAATGCTGCTTAGAAGCAACCATGGTGAGACTTTGTCTCACATACTTTGAACATGTTATCAGGAGGGATCAGTCCCTGGAGAAGGACACCATACTTGGTAAAGCAGACAGTGAAAAAGAGGAAGACTCTCAAGGAAATGGATTGACACAGTGGCTGCAACAATAGTCTCAAGCATAACAACGATTGTGAGGATGGTGCAGGACACAGCAGTGTTTCGTTCTGTTGCAGATAGGGTCACTATGAGTCAGTACAACTCGATGGCACCTAAGGAGAGCAATAACAAGTGGGATTTATCCTAGGAATTCAAGAGTCGTTCAACATTAGAAAATTAATAAATGTAACAAGCCACAGTAATAGAATAAGGGAAAAGAACCACATCATCATCTCAATCAATGCAGAAAAGACATTCGACAACATTAAACACCCTTTCATAATAAAAACACTCAATAAGATAGGACTATCCAGGAAATTCCTCAGTATAGTAAAAGGCATTTATAAAAAACCCACAGCTAACATCACAGTCAATGGAAAAAGACTGAGAGCCTTCTCATTAAGATCAGGAAAAAGACGAAGATGCCCACTCTCACCACTCATATTCAACATCATTCTGGAAGTCCTAGCCAGAGCAATTACACTAAATAAAATGAAAGGTATCCAAATTTGGAAGGAGGAAATAAAACTACCTCTTTTTGCAGATGACATGATCCTATACATAGAAAACTTCAAAGATTCTACAAGAGATGTATAGAACTAATAAATGGATTCAGCAAAGTGGCAAGGTACAAGATCAACACACAAAAATCAGTCAGATTTCTATACATCAGCAATGAGCAATCTGAAAAGAAAATTAAGGAAATATTACTATTTACAAAAGCATCTAACAAAATAAAGTACCTAGGAATAAATTTAACTAGGAAGATAAAAGATTTACACACAAAAAATTATAAAACATTACTAAATGAAATTAAAGAAGACCGAAATATGGATTGGAAGGCTTAATATAGTTAAGAAGTCAGTATTACCTGGAGCAATCTATAGAATCAAGGCAATCACCATCAAATTTCCAACAGCTTTCTTTGAAGAAATATAACAGCCAATCCTCAGATTAATGTAGAATGACAAGGAGCCCAGAAGAGCTAAAACAATCTTGAAGAAGTAGGAGGGCTCACAATTCAAAACATACTACAAAGCTACGGTAATTAAAACATCCTGGTACTGGTATAATAATAGACAGATAGACCAATGGAATAGAACTAAAGGCTATATATGAAATAAATAAATTCATACATCTGTGGTCAACTGATTTTTGACAAGGGTGCTAAGTTCATTTAATTAGGAAGGAAGAGTCTTTTCAATAAATGGTTCTGGAAAAACTGGATTTCTACATGCAGAAGAATGAATCAGGATCCATGCCTCACAGTATACACAAAAACCAATTCAAACTGGACAGAATCTAAATGTGAAAACTAAAACCATAAAATTCTTAGAAGAAAATGTAGGAGTGAGTTGATGGGTCTAGTGTTTAGAAAAAGATTATCAGATAATCAACAAAAGACTAAAAGATAGATAGGACCTCATAAAAATTAAATACTTTTGTATGTGAAAGGGCTTTATCAACAAAGTGAAAAGACAACCTACAGAATGGAAGAAAATTTGGGGGAACCGTATATCAGATAAGGGCTTAATATCCAAAATATTTATAAAAATTCCACAACATAACAACAAAAAGACAACTCAAATTTTAAAAAATGAGCAAAGGACTTGAACAAAAGACGATATTCAAATGACCAACAAGTACATGAACATATTGTTTAAGTCCTTTAGCTGTTTAATCAATAGCCATGAAAACCCATTGCCGTCGGTTCAATTGTGACTCATACTGACTCTATAAGACAGAGTAGAACTGCCCCATTGGTTTTCCTAGGCTGTAATCTTTATGGAAGAAGACTGCCACATCCTTCTCCCATGGGGCTGCTGGTGGGTTCGAACCACCTACTTTTTTGGTTAGCAGCCAAGCACTTTAACCACTGTGCTACCAGAGTTCCTTCATTAGCCATTAAAAATCATTGCTGTGAAATGAAACAGGGGACATTACAAATGACCCAATAGAAATAAATAGAATTATGACAGATTATAAACAACTGTATGGTAACAAACTAGATAACCTGGACAAAATAGACAAATTCTTAGAAGTACACAACCTACCCAAACTTACTCAAGAGGAAATAGAAAGTCTCAACAGCCCCATAACAAATGAAGCAATCAATTCTATGATCAAAAACCTCCCAACAACAAAAAAAAGTCTTGGATGGCTTCAATGGGGAATTCTACCAAACATTTGGAGAAGAATTGACACTAATCCTGTTTAAACTCATCCGAAATATAGAAAAGGAAGGAATACTCCCTAATTCATTCTGTGAAGCAAACATAACCCTGATACCCAGACCAGACAAAGACACCACAAGAAAAGGAAAATCACTCTGTCTTATAGGGTCAATATCTCTTATGAACATAAAACCCGAAAAAGCCCCATTGCCATCAAGTTGATTCCGACTCATAGTACCTTGTAAGGCAGATTAGAACTGCCCCACAGGGTTTCCAATGCTGTAAATCGTTAGGGAAGCAGACTGTCACATTTTTCTCCTGCAGAGCAGCTGCTGGGTGTGAACTGCCGACCTTTGGGTTAGCAGCTGAGAGCTTAACCACCATGCCATGAAGTCTCCTTATGAATACAGATGCAAAAATCCTCAACAAAATACTAGCAAACTGAATCCAACAAAATATTAAAAGAGTCATACACGATGACCAAGTGGGATTTATTCCAGGAATGCAGGTATGATTCAACATTAGAAACAAAATCAATGTAATACACATTGTCAATAGAACAATGGAAAAGAACCATGTGATCATCTCTATAGATGCAGAAAAAGAATATGATAAAATCCAACACCACTTCTTGGTGAAAACACTCAAGAACATTGGAATACAAGGGAAATTCCTCAATATGATTCGGGGACTGAGAGCTTTCCCCTTGAAATCGCGAACAAGACAAGTGTGCCACTTCTCACCACTTCTACTCAGTATTATATTAGAAGCCTTAGCCAAAGCAATAAGACAGGAAAAAAGAAATAAAAGGTATCCTGATTGGAAAAGAATAAGTAAAATTATCTCTATTTGCACACAATATGATCCTATATATATAGAAAATCCCAAAGAGTCCACAAGAAAACTTCTAGAGCTAATAGAGGAATTTAGCAAAGTTGCAGGGTACAAGATCAACAAACAAAAATCAGTTGGGTTTCTATACACCAGCAATGAGAAATCTGAAAGGGAATTTAGGAAAACAATTCCATTTACAATAGCATGTAAGTGAATAAAATACCTACGAATAAATCTAACCAGGGACATGAAGGACTTATACTAAGAAAATTATAAATCACTGCTGAAAGACACTGAAGAAGACTTAAATAAATGGAAAGATGTTCTATGTTCATGGATTGCAAGACTTAATATTGTTAAGATGTCAATACTACTCAAAGCAATCTATTGATTCAATGCAATCCCGATCAAAATTCCAACAACCTTCTTTACAAAAATAGAATAACCAATCCTCAACTTCGTGTGGAATGGCAAGAAGCCTCAAATAGCTAAAGCAATGTTGAAAGAGAAGAACAAAATAGAGGATTCACACTTTCTGATTTTAAAACCTACTATACAGCTACAGTAATCAGAAGAGCTGATACTGGTATAACAAGAGACACATAGACCAGTGGAATAGAACTGAGAGTCCAGAATGAAACCCGCACATCTATGGTCAACTGATTTTTGACAAGGGTGCTAAGTCCATTTGATGAGGAAAGAGGAGTCTCTTCAGTAAAACGTGCTGGGAAAACTGGATTTCCACATGCAGAAAAATGAAACAGGATCCATGCCTCACAACATACACAAAAACAAATTCAAAATGGATAAAGAACCTAAATGTGCAAACTAAAACCACAAAAATGCAGGGGCAACACTGTCAGGCCTAGCTTTTAAAAATGGGTTATCTAATATAATAACAAAAGCACTAACAGCAAAACAGAAAATAAATAAGTGGGACCTCATAAAAATGAAAAACTTATGTTCTTCAAAAGACTTCACAAAAAAAGTAAAAAGATATGCTACCAATTGAGGGAATATCTTAAAAAGCCATATATCTGATAAGAATCTGATAACCAAATTATATATAAAACTGTAACAACAACAAAAGGACAAATAACCCAATCATAAAATTGGCAAAAAAACTTGAACAGACACTTCACCAAAGAGGACATTCAAATGGCCACCAAACACATGAAAAGATGCTCATCTTCAATAGCCATCAGAAAGATTCAAGTCAAAACCACAATGAGATACAATTGCACTCCCACTAGAATGGTTAAGATTGAAAAAAAAAAGACAATAACAAATGTTGGAGCGTATGTGAGGGAATTGGAACACTTACCCATTGCTCGTAGGTATGCAAAATGGTACAGCAATTGTGGAAAACATTGTGGAGGTTCCTCAAAAAATTAAAAATAGAACTACCATATGACCCAGCAGCTCCACTTCTAGGTGTACAGTAGTCCCACCTTATCTGAGGTTTCGCTTTCCAAGGTTTCAGTTACTCACGTTAACCAAAATCCAAAAATGTTAAATAAGTAAGTTTAGTGATGAAACCTCATGCCATCCTGCTTTGTCATTCACATAACTTTTATTGCAGTATATTGTTATAACTGTTTTATTTTACTATTAGTTATTGTTGTTAATCTCATACTGTGCCTAATTTATAAATTAAACTTTATCATAGATATGTACGTGTAAGATAAAACATAGTATATCTAGAGTTCAGTACTATCCACTGTTTCAGGCATCCATGGGGGTCCTGGAACATATCCTCCGCTGACAAGGGGGGACTGCTGTATACCCAAAAGACTTGAAAGCAGAAACTCAAAAAGAGACTTGTACACCAGTGTTCATTGTAGCACTATGCACGATAGGCAAAAGGTAGAAACAACCTAAATGCCCATCAACAGATGAACAGATAAACAAAAGTTTATCTACAATGGAATACTAGTCAGCCAATAGGAGAAATCAAGTGTGGATATATGCTACTATATGGATGGATCTAGAAGACATTATGCTGAGTGAAATAAGTCAATCACAAATATTGTATGACCTCAGTTATATAAAAAGTCGAGAAAAGGCAAATGTATAGAGATCAAAGTTTATTAGTGGTTACCAGGGATGCGAGGGAGGGGGAAAAGGGGGATTAACAGTGATGGAAAATCACACTGGTTAAGCGTAGCGTTGAACAGCTGATTACTGTAATTGCTGTCAATAAGTTGTACACCTGTAAAAAGTTGTAGTGGCAACAGTTGTGTGATAAAAATATTTACAACAACAATGGCTGCTGAGGCTGCTTATGTACAACCAAACCCTTCATGGGATTTGGTTCCTTGGTTTGGAGGTTTAGGGTCATGGTTTCATGGGACATCCCAGTTAATTGGCCTAATAATGTGTTCAGTGCTTCTGTTCTACCTCCTAGTTCATTGCATAGTGTCTGGGGTCTAAAAAGCTTGAAAGCAGCCATCTAAGTCAGGATAGTTGGTCTTTATTTACTTGGAGGAACAGAGAATGAAGGAGAGCCAGGAATAGGAGAAGGATTTGTAATATATCACTAATTATCTCCATGAACAACAACTGCCTCCTTTGTCATGAGACCAGAACTGGTTGGTGTCCGGCTATCATTACCGAACATTTTGATGAAAATTTCCGTAGAAGAATCCTGCTCGAAAGGGGGAAAATACAGAACAGAATTTCAAATTCTCATGGACTCCAGACTTTCTGGAGCCATGGAGAGTGGAAAACCTCCTGAAACTATTAATGTGAGATTATCTTTAAATATCGAAATAAAAATGTCCTCTGAAGTCTTCTTAAAATAAAACAATAGTTTAACTTAACTAGTAAAGAACGTCTGCCTGAGCATTATGTTCTTTTAAGAACTATCTATATGGGATCAAATTGAAAACAGCAACTTGAAAGATTAGGGATCAGCAAGTTTATGTTATTGAAGGAGGAACAACTCAGAAAAGGAGAGTGAGAATGGTTGCACACTCAAAGAATGTAATCAATGTCACTAAATTGTACATGTAGAAACTGTTGAATTGGTATATATTTTACTGCGCATATTTTCAACAACAATAAAATACATAAAATGTAGAAACAACAACAACAAAAAAAACATTGCTGTGAGGTCAATTCTGACTCATAGCCACCCTGTAGAACAGAGTAGAACAGCTCCATAGGGTTTTCAAGGTCGTAAATCTTTATGGAAGCCGACTGCCACATCTCCTTCCTGCTGAGCGGCTGGTGGGTTCCAACCACCAACTTTTCAGTTAGCATTTGAGCGCTTTAACCACTGTGCAACCAGGGCTCCTTCATTAGCTGTTAGGGAGATGCAAATCAAAACCACGATGACATATCACCTCACCCCCATTAGAATGGCGATGATGAAAAGAAAGGAAAACATTAAGTGTAGATGAGGTTGTGGAGGAGCTGGAACCCTCATCCATTGCTGGTAGAATATAAAATGGTACAGCTGCTATGGAAAACAGTTTGGCGGTTTCTCAAAAACTTGAAAATAGAACTACCATTGTTATTGTCGTTTTTAGGTGTCTTCGAGTTGGCTGCTATTCATAGAGACCCTATGTACAACAGAACAAAACACTGCCATGTCCTGTCTATTGTTGCAGCCACTGTGTCAAACCACCTCATTGAGGGTCTTCTTTTTTTCTGATGACCCTGTACTTTACCAAGCATGATGTCCTCCAGGGACTGATCTCGACCGATAATATGTCCAAAGTATGTGAGACGAAGTCTCCTGCTATCCTCGCTTCTAAGGAGCATTCTGGCTGTACTTCTTTCAAAACAGGTTTGTTCATTCTTCTGGCAGTCCACAGTATATTCAATATTCTTTGCCAACACCATAATTCAAAGACATCAATTCTTTGGTCTTCCCTGTTCATTGTCCAGCTTTTGCGTGCATATGAGGCAATTGAAAATACTATGCCTGGATCAGGCACACCTTGGCCCTCAAAGTGACGTCTTTGCTTTTCAACACTTTAAAGAGGTCTTTTGCAGCAATTTGCCCAGTGCAATAACTCGTTTGATTTCTTGACTGCTGCTTCCATGGGCGCTGATTATGGATCCAAGTAAAACGAAATCCTTGACAACTTCAATATTTTCTCCATTTATCATGATGTTGCTTATTGGTCCAGTTGTGAGAATTTTTGTTTTCTTTAGTTGAGGTGTTATCTGTACTGAAGGCTGTAGTCTTTGATCTTCATCAGTAAGTGTTTCAAGTCCTCTTCGCTTTCAGCAAGCAAGAATGTGTCATCTTCATATTGAAGGCTGTTAACTAGACTTCCTCCAATCCTGATGTCACATTCTACCATACAACCAAGCAATCCCTATCTTAGGCTTATACCCAGAAAAAGTGATGGCAGGAGCACAAATAGAAACCTATACACCAATGTTCATTGCAACACTGTTCACAATAGCCAAAAGGTGGAAACAACCAAAATGTCCATCAGCAAATGGATGGGTAAACAAAATGTTTTGTATATATATATATGTGTGTGTGTGTGTGTGTGTGTGTGTGTGTGTGTATGTAAACAAAATGTATATAACAAACAAAATATCTATCAACTTGGCTAGGCCATGATTCTGAGTATTGTGTGATTGTCTGCCATTTTATCATCTGATGTGATTTTCTTAAGTGTTGTAAATCCTACCTCTATGATGTTAATGCGGTGGGATTAGCAGCAGTTATGTTAATGAGGCAGAACTCAATCTACAGGATTAGGTTGTGTTTTAAGTCAATCTCTTTTGAGATATAAAAGAGAGAAGCCAGCAGAGAGACATGGGGACCTTATACCACCAAGAAAGCACACCAGGGGCAGAGTGCTTCCTTTGGACCTGAGGTTCCTGTGCTGAGAAGCCGCTAGACCAGGGGAAGATTGATGACAAGGACCTTCCCCCAGAACCAACAGAGAAAGAAAGCCTTCCCCTGGAGTTAGCACCCTGAATTTGGACCTCTAGCCTCCTAGACTGTGAGAGAATAAATTTCTCTTTGTTAAAGCCATCCACTTGTGGTATTTTTTTTATAGCAGCACTAGATGACTAATATAGGCCTGAAGGGATGGATCCTCCAGCTTCCCAGTACTGCACTTTCCTTACTTGCGAAAGCAGGATAATACCTGGAGGGACAGCCGACCTCCCAGTGCTGCACTTCCCCTACTTGCCAAACCAGGACAACACCAGTCTCTATTTTGTAGAATGATCATGCACATTAAAGGAATTAACACTCGGAAAGCTTTTGGAACCGTCAATGCCATGTTGTGATTGCTTAGTTCTTTATTATTTCACATTGAGAAATAAGTTAGATTTTATAGAACTGATTGTAATGGCTAAGAAAATTCAACATTGGGAGAGAGAATTGGTCAGAGAAGGTTTCATCATGAAAGAGATTCTTGAGCTAGGTGGGGCAAGGGGAAGGAAAACCCTTAGTGATGGAAGGAAGGTGTAATTGATTAGGAGATGTACAAAATGATAACAAGTATGCATTTACGTGTTTAATTATAAATAAGCAACTGACTCAATGACAAAGCTAACTGATAACTAAATCAAAAACTAATTCATTTCAAGAAATACTTTCAGTCTTCCCAACAAGCCTAACTTTGTGAGCAGATGATTAAGAGTTGTGTGCACCCTTGGGATGGGAGTAGGGCTTTTTCAGCCTACACCTGCTCCCCCTCTCCCAGGGTCTGGCATGTCCTACTACTCATGAATTCATGAAGAACCATCACTGAGATGACTCTCTGGACTTCTATGATTGGGTCACTTGTAGCTCTGCTCCCCGCTGAGAAAGGGAACCACAAAGAGGCTGAGCCAGTCACCTACAATCTGGACCTGGGCTGAGGATGGAATTCTAGACTCCAGACAGAGGGCCTGGCTTGTTGATCAACCTCCACCCTCTTTCTGAATGAGAAACTTTATCTGTCAAATATGAAATATTTGATATACATATGTATGTATATATGTGTGTGTGCATATATATATCCATGCTGTACAGATAGAAATGATGTATATTTGCTAATTTACATCTTTAATATCTGTACACTTTTATGGGAAATGTATGTTTTTCCTATCGCAGGAGGAGTGGTTTCAGTAAGCCCTCCCCTGTGTCAGCAGCAGTCCTGTGTTGTGAAATGTATCTCAAATGACAGCATTTAGCATCCTGTCCCAAAGAAGAACAATCTCCCAAGTGAAATCCAGGAAACCAAGATAATCATGACAAGAGAATGTGCTGCACCAGCCTAATCTGGGCCATAAACTGAAACTCTGACACTAAATAATGTGTGAGAAAGAATGTGATTCAAAGCGAGGCATCTGTCTTGGTTTATTTTGGGTGTGTTGCTACCAGCAGTAATCAGCCCAATCCTAAAGCGAGTGACTGTGTTACACTGATAAGGCCCTGATTAGAGGACAGCAAGCTGGGAATCTCTATGTTGGGTTCCCTAGGCTCATTGTTGCTGTTAGTTGCCATCCAGTCTATTCCGACTCATGGTGATCCCATGTGTGCAGACTAGAACCGCACTCCATCAGGTTTTCAAGGCTGTGACGTTTTGGAAGCAGATCACCAGGTCTGCCTTCCAAGGCACCTCTGAGTGGGTTCAAACTGCCAACCTTTTGGCCCTTAGTTGAGCGCTTAACTGTTAGTGCCACCCAAAGACTCCTCTGAGCTCGTTAGAAACGTATAATTGTGCCCTTCTCCCTCCCATCTTCTTAGAGAATCCCAGTGTGGGTCACAGGAGGCCTTGGTTGGGTGTCAGCTTTCCTCCAGCCCCAGGCTATGACTTGTGGTTGGCATAGTGTTCTGGGAAACCTTCTTGCTACACCATACTGGTCTCCAATCCCTCAGCCACAGTCTTTCCACACATGAGCATGCAGTACCATAGCCAGGTCCCTCTCCCCAGGGAAGCCACCCCCCCTCACCTGTATCCACTCAGCTTCCCTGACACTCCTGCACTCAAGGCTGTCCCTTCTCAGTGAGCATGGTTCTACATGGGTGGCCTGAAGTCTTGCAGCCTTATGCCTATCATTCGGCCCAAAGCACATAGTGATTACCCTGAAACACAGGCCAGACAAGTTAGATTGCTTAATGGCAGTCAAACTTCCCCTTATTGATGCATGTCATCTTTCCACATACAGATTTGCTTTTCACAGAGTCTCCTCTAGCCAATAAGATGCCCCCAGTGTGTTCCCCTGCCCAAAAACACATGACCAAAGTCACAGACATCTCCCCAGAAACTCCCATCAGCCTAGAACTGTTGGGAGGACAGTCTTCTACAACGCTTGTGCCTCTCACCCAAGTTGCCTAATCAGAAACCTTGGGCCCAGAACATTGCCTGATAATGGAGGTTGGGAACAGAGCCTCCTTCTGTCCCAGTTTTTTCTTCTTCGTTATCAGGGAGACTCATTGCCTGTTTGAGGCCTAATGAGTACCTCTTTTTTCTGTTTATGCATGAAGCATATGCATCATATGACACCTGGCCAACCCCACTACTATATCTGTCCACAGCAGGGAGGGAATGAGGTCTCTGAACTGCATCATGAGAGGTGTGTGTGCAGACCACCGCCCTACGTTGGTTTTGAGAAGTGACCCACTGGCCATGGGGGACCAATGCCCACTATTGAAGCTGACCTTGCTCTATCTCTTCTCTGTGTGAGTAAAGCAATGTTCCGTCTACTGCCTATATTTGATTCATGTCTTGTTAGTGACCTTGGACCTTGGCTAGACAAGAACAGATTCAGAAAAGGTGAGACCTGAAGCAAAATTGGGACACGTATTCCAAGTTCTTCCTCCCTCAAAGGCATCTCTTTGCCACCCCTTTCTATGTTTCAGGGCTTCCTACTTTCTAACTCCTTCTAAATCAAAACAACATATTTATACTGAAACTTAAACCCTTTCAAGTCAATGTGATTATTCTCCAGGCATTTGCATTTTAGATATTTATCTCCAATCATTAAATGGAAGATTTGGGTCTTGTTAGAGGAATGTCTGGCTT
Source organism: Trichechus manatus latirostris (assembly GCF_000243295.1). Taxonomy (NCBI): domain Eukaryota; kingdom Metazoa; phylum Chordata; class Mammalia; order Sirenia; family Trichechidae; genus Trichechus; species Trichechus manatus. The sequence goes on from NW_004443974.1 coordinate 1,014,268, forward strand.
CAGGGGAGGACTTTTGGACAAATTCTCCTTACAGCTGAAGTCACATCAAGATTTCTTTGTGCCTGGATCAAAAGGAGCTGTGGGCATGTGGCCAGTCCTCCTCAGCCTGCCACCCCACCATCTGTAATCTTAAATCACCCCTCCCATCACTCAGTCCAGGCTCATGAATGGAGAAGAAGAAACAATGTCCTCTTCCCTCCCCAGCCCACCAGGCGGTTTCAGGAGACCACGTGCCAAGTGAAGCTACAGTCGATATGCTCTTCCTACTGGTAGTGCAAACGCTTCTTCGGGTAGAAAGAGTGCAGGGTTATGGGAAGAAAGGGTATCTGGGACATGTGAGAGCTGTTGGAGGAGCCCGAACAGGGCCAGGGAGAGCCCAAAACCCCAGTTGATAGAAAGTAAGATAAAAGGTGTCTGTCTTTGCATGTTGGTGGGTCCACAGAGGGGCCCCGGCTTGGTGAGAAGTTCAAACAATACACAGTATCAGGAAAGCTAGACTGACACTAAACTTGAGTTCTAGAGACCTATAAAAACAAGAGACATATTTAGAGGATGACTTGTCTGTATGAAAGCTGTACTATTTGGGTTAACTACTGATCATCTGTGCCCAGCTATCATGCAGCACAGTGATGATTATGCACATTGTGAAATGTGTGTCAGATTAACTTTGCTTCTTTTGATTACAGCAGCAAATCCTAAAAATGCACGATCACTGGGTCTTTGTAATTAATTTCGTCTGTGGCCCTGTCTGTCTGCTCAGGCCACATGGTTTTATGCTCAAAACCTAAAATGATGACAAAAGTTTTGCCCCAAATTCTCAAGTAACCGGCTCCTCCCTGACTGCCTCAGAGAAATCAAGTTCTGAGAACTGGGCCACAACTTTGCACTGTCCCTTCATCATCTCCTAAAACACCATCCTATAGGGCTCAACAAACATGTGAGTGAGTGGGTGGAGAGTGACTGAGGGGCAAAGGTAGAAGAAGGAGTTAGACAGGGCTTCGGCACCATGAGGAAAATGAGGGAGAAGAGCCCATGGCACAGGCGAAAGCATCCAGCTTGTCATCAAGGGTGAGTCCCCTTGTCTTAATTATCTAGTGCTGCTATAACAGAAATACCACAAGTGGATGGCTTTAACAAACACTTTATTCTCTGACAGTCTAGTAGGCTAGAAGTACAAATTCAGGGCATCAGCTCCAGGGGAAGTCTTTCTTTCTTTGTCAGCTCTGGAGGAGGGTTCTTGTCATCAATCTTCCCCTGGTCTAGGAGCTTCTCAGCACAGGGACCCTGGGTCCAAAGGATGTTCTATTCTCCTGGCACTACTTTCTTGGTGGTATGAGGTCCCCCTGTCCCTCTGCTCACTTCTGTCTTTTATATCTTGAAGGAGATTGACTCAAGAAACAACTTAATCCTGTAGATTGAGTGCTGTCTCTTTAACATAACTGTCTCTGATCCTGCCTCATTAATAGCATAGAGGTAGGATTTACAACACATGGGAAAATCACATCAGATGACAAAATGGCAGACAATCACACAACACTGGGAATCATGGCCTAGCCAAGTTGACACACACTTTGGGGGGACACAATTCAATCCATAACACCCCTCAATTCAAGTTCTTGTGGCTTTGCACACTTCATTAGCTTGTGGAGCCTCTGTTGCCTCCTTAGGAAAATGGAGACATTTATCACCTCACAGCATTCATGGAAGGATTTATCAAGTTTAAAAAAAAAAAAAAAAACTTTTTAAATGTGAATGATAAAAAAGATGGCATGCTTTTTTCCCAGGTCATGTCTATCCCTCAGTGGGATTTCTGATTGTAAGGTGTGTGGTATTTCAGAGCCTCTTCTTCCATGGAACATATTGGAAAAAGCCACACTAGCTAAGGTTTTGAGTCCACAATCAGGCCTTGTATTTCAGAGAGAATTTTGAGATGTTTGCTTCCAATGTACCCAACATCTCTTGAGGAGCAGCACTGTGTGCATGGCCTGCACAGACCCTGAGAGTCACTGCTGAGCAAGATCAGCACAGGCACTGCCCCTTGGAGCCTTACAGGCCAGTGCCAATTTTCCTGAGAGCAAAGTCGAGTGCCCTGACTATGACCACACTCCTGACCCAGCCTAGTCTGTGAACCTGAGCACAGCACAGGTGAAGGACCAGCACTGGGAACTGATCAGTCCCATCTGAACCCATCAACTGACCTGTTTGTGATGTTGTCAGCAAGTTATTTAATCTCCCTGGGCCTCAGTTTCCTTTTCTGTCATTTTTTTTTAAACCCAGCATACGTTTAGTCAAGAGTCAATATGAGGACTAAATGAGAACACCATGCAAAGCTCATCTCGAATGAAGCTCACCATAAAAGTTAGCTCTTTCACCAAGCACAGTACTGTGAGCATGATTTAACTTTATTTCATAAACTAGAATAATGCAATAGCTCAGAATTGTTATTCTAAACAAGAACTCACCATGCACAGACTATGAGAAAAACTACAGAAGGTGTTGGAGACACTGATGACTGGAGATCTTTTATGGAAGGCATATTTCTCTTTCTTTTCAAATCAAATCCCAGCCTGCCTTTCTGCTACTTAGTGTTTTCATGTAAATGCTGCAGACAGAGGTGATGACTCTACAAAGCCAAGGGTCCATTTCAGCTTGAATTAGAGAGGCTGCCTTTGAAAGCAGGTCTACATTGGCAAATGTGTCTCTACTTTGCTCCCAGTAAATGTCCTCATCATCACATAATCTTCTGGCAGAGTGAAGGCTTCGAATGCTCCTCCAAGGGCTGACCAGAAACAGCATGTGAAATGGCCACAGTGCTCTTTCTCAGTCTTTGGCAAGCTCCTCCAGACACCCTATCTTTTCTTGGCCTTCTTCTCCTCCTCCCTCTACCCCATTGTTTTCTGAAAAGGGACAAACTGAATATTGTTAAGAATTAAATCACTGATAAGTCTCAGGGAGTTTGGTGCCTTCTTCTGGAATGGCTCCATTTTCACAAGCAAAGGACCTGTAAAACAATTTTTAAAAAAACCAGTTGCCACTGAGTCAATTCTGACTCATAGCGACCCTATAGGACAGAGTAGAACTGCCCCATAGGATTTCGAAGGAGCAGCTGGCGGATTTGAACTGCTGACCTTTTAGTTTGCAGCCTTAGCTCTTAATCACTATGCCACAAGGGCTCAAAAAAAGTGGTTAAGAACTCTCCTGCTAACCAAAAGGTCAGCAGTTCGAATCTACTAGCTGCTTCTTGGAAACCCTATGGGGCAGTTCTACTCTGTCCTATAAGGTCTCTATGAGTCAGAATTGACTCAGTGGCAACTGGTTTGTTTTTTTGTTTGTTTTTGGTAAGACAATAAAGGACCTTCAAATTATAGATTTCAGTCCCCCGCCCCCAAAGGGGCAGCTGTAGTTTAGGGACAGGTGTGGGTGGAGATGACACCTGCTCATGGACAACACCTGCTTGAGCAGCCCTGGTGCTGTCCTGCCAAACCCATCACCCTTTCTAATTGACATTACAAACAGCTCCACAGCATTAGCGAAAGCTTGTAATGGGGTGGAGGTGGGGTGGGGAGAGGGAGTTTAGTGGCTCATAAGAGTTGACAGGCCTCTGAGTCTGAGGCAGGCCTAGGGGTGAGACACAAACTGCACTTCCAGGGCCAAGCTCTGTGTGGCTCCCATGTGGCAGACAGTTTGCAAATGAGCTAAGGAACGGAGTCGTTTATGCCAAAATTTAGATCAGCTCAATGGGCAACAGAGGTCAGCAATTACTTTGTGAGCCCTCACCTGAGGCCCATCCTGCTGACCTGCTCAATCCCCTAAATTCTACCATTCCATGATCAATCAATTAGACCAAAGTGTCTCTTTCAATGATACAGTATTTTTGAGGCAAGGCACTCTTTAAAATGTTGATACCTTAACCTGGATTAGTTTCTCCACCATGAAGACTGATGGCATGAGACCCTGATGAGGTAAGCTTTGATTTGGTCAGTGTCTTAGTTTCCTAGTGCTGCTAATAACACAAATACCACAAGCGGGTGGCTTTAAAGAACAGAAATGTATTTTCTCACACTTCTGGAGGCTAAAAGTCCAAAGCAGGGTCTCAGTCATGTCGATTCCTTCTGTGAGTTTCTTTCCTACTTTATGGTATATGTCAGCGATCCTTGGTGTTCTTTCGTTTGTAGATGATTTTCACATGGATTCTGTTTTCCTGTTTATGTGTCTCTGTGTTTATTCTGGTCATTTTATAACTCAGAAGTGGTTAGGTTTAGAATCCACCATTCACTGGTATGACCTCAACAGACTGATAACATAACATTAGATTATATTATGGGAGGTAATCTGCTCTACCCAAGGCTGACTGATCTAATCACATGAAACTACTCCATAACAGCAAAACAACTGGGCACCATAGCCTAGCCAAGTTGACACATAAAATTAACCATCATAGGCAGGGAAGGATGAACTCCAGGAAAGTCCATTTCCCCTAGAGGGCAGGCAAAGTGGAGGGACATAGCCGGGCCCATGAAAAACTAAGCTAGAAGTGCCCAGCGCCACCAAGTGTGCAGACAAAGGACTGCAGGATCACAAGTAGCAGAAGCGGGAGATCAGAATGCAGGAAACATTTGACGAGAGCTGCTTACAACAGGCGTGTTCTGTAGAGGAGGCCATTGCTGGGAGTGCTGCTGCAGAGTATCCTTCTGCAAACAGGGAACCTTCAAAGGGGCAGATTTCTTTATAACGTTGATTAACAAATGCTGCCACAAAAGACATTTGAAACAAGACTTGCCATTTTTTAGGAAACACAAACCAGGTCTCTGTAAATAATGTGAAGAAACATCACTTAATCTGTGGTATTAATTGTTACATGGGGTGCAAGGCTTATCATTGTAAAAGCAAATATCTGCTTATAAAAAAAACCATGATTGGTTAAACCAGTTTTTCAGGCCAGTGCATAAAAGTAAAAATCTGATTTATTATTTCCCCTGTTCTGTTCCATTAAAATGAAATCACGCAGAAAGTAAGTAACCTTTCGGTATGTATGCACATTTTTAAATGGTGGGAAGATTTTAAGTGAACAATAGCAAAATTTGATGCACTTTGCAACCATTCAAAGTGTATGTGTGGCATAGAAGCAAAGGTTTCACCAAAGGATCTCCCAAGGTCTCGTCTATCAATGGTGTGCTGAAACCTGATCACACCAGCTCAAGAGAGCTGCTTGTGACACCTTTCATGGCACCTCATGTCGTGACATTGCGTTGGTAGCTTGAAACCAGAAAACTGCAAAACAAGGCTTCTTTCTCCCAGAGATCTAATTGTTAAGCACTTCTCAGTACACTGGAATAGGTTGTTATAGAGCAGAAATAGACAAACCATGGCCCTCTGCTTGTTTTTGTACAGCCTGAGCTAAGAATGTCTTTTGCATTTTTAAATGGTTGGAAGAACCCCCACCATGATTAGCCCACATTTTGGAAACTAGCTTTTGCTGTAAACTTGATAATGTTTCTTAATGAATTCAACTTAAAATTACAAGGCAAAACAGCATTTATCTGTAACATTTATAATGCAGAAAAGTCGTTTAATTGACAACTCACATCATTTGAATCAAAAGAAATGTCAAACTGCTTTCTACACTTCCCGTGTTGTAAAATTTAAAACAAGAAATGAGATTTCCATTCCTATACAAATATGCAGCAGATGTATTTTCTGAGCTCAAACTACAGTTGAAGTGACAATTCTTAGACCTCATTGCAAATGTAATGGAAATTTCCATATTTTCAGATCCATTTAAGTTTTCCAGTTCTGGAACAAGATGGTGTAGACCCACTTTCCCTTGATCATGCCCTCTAAATAAAACTCAATACCCTGGAAATGATAAAACAGATAATGTTAAAAAGAACCCTAAAAGCTGGAAAGAAGGAGCTGGATTGACTAGGGACTGCAGGACTTGAACAAAAACAATGTGGTCCCCTGGGTTTTCTTTTTATCGCCCCTAGATCCCAGATGAAGGAGCCAGAGAGGTCTGCAATCCAGAACTACCAACAGGCATAGACAAATAAACTTTTCTAGACTGCTCTTCCTAGCCAAAGTGATGTTATGTTATGTCTGATCTAACTAAACATCAGCATCAAAGCCCAGACAGTTCCAACCCTCCTCCTCAACCAAGGCACCAGTGGGCTGGCTGATCTACCCGCAGGAGCAGCATCAGCTGAGTCCTCTGTTGCCTGGCCTTATACCCAGTTGCATGAGGAGACCAAGGCCCAGCGGCTTCTACCCTACTCCATCCTTGTGGCAGAAGGTGAGCCAGAGAAACAAGGCAGCCCAGAGAAGCACCTTCTGTCCCTGCAGGTGACACCAGTAGGGACTGAATGGAGGTCTCAGAAGTCTCAAAAGAATGAAGCAAACCAACAGAGCATTGCAAGGGTTCTGGAAGCTAAACTGACATTGGAAGTAGACAGGCACCAAAACCTACCCCTAAACCTGAGCAGGGTAACTGCCTCCTAAAACAGAAGATTTAAATAGGATCAAGAATCTCCTAACATAATAACCAAAATTCCCAGGGTACAAGTGAAAATTACTCCTCGTATGAAAAACTGGAAAAACCACACTTTCAATGAGAAAAGACAATTAAGTGATGTAAACACAGAAATGAGTCAGAAGTTGGAAGTCTTGGACAAAGATTTTAAACCAGTCACAATAAAATGCTTTAACAATCAATTACAAATTCTCTTGAAACAAATTGAAAAACAGAAAATCTCAGCAAAGAAATGTAAGTTATAAAAAAGAACCATATGGAAATTATAGAGCTGAATAATATAATAATCAAAATAAAAATATTACTTGATAGGTTCAGTAGGGTGGGTGACAGATGATACAATCAGTGAACTTGGAGACAGATTTGTTGATAGAATCTACTCAGTCTGAAAAACAGAGAGAGAAAAACTAAAAACAATGAACAGAGTCTCAAGGATCTGGGGAACAATAACAAAAGATCTACTATTTTTATTATTGGAGTCCCAGAAGAAAGGAGAAAAGAGTATGGGACTGAAAACTTCCCAAATTTTTATAAAATATATAAACTTACAGTTTCAAGAAGCTGAGAAAATCCCAAATATGATAAAACCCAGAGAAATCCACACCAAGACACATCGTAATTGAATTTCCAAAAAGATAAAAAATATAATAACAGAAGTTATCCATTATCTATTGTAGTAGAGCTCAAAATCATGACTTCTGATGCTAAATATGTTGAAAAGCTAAAAATCACAAAGTCTGTTTAAAACTAAAAGCAAGGAAGTTTTTATTGAGGATCAAGAGCAGCCATGGCCATAGAGCAGTCATAGCTGGGGGAAACCCTAAGCAAAGTGCTGAGTGCTCCCCGGGGATAGGATTTTTACAGTGCCTTTTATACGGTATTGGCTGACATTTTGAAAACAATTACAGGATATGATTAATGTTGTAAAATAGTCACAGAATGATGACAAATTCTGTTCATAAGACCTTTACAGGACTTCCGGCAAGATGGCGCTCTAGGCAGAAACACCACGCCGTCCCTCCACAACAAAGATCCGAAAAACTAAGCCAAACAGAGAATCAACAATCCTGAAACCCTAGAACATCAAATGAAGAGAT
>NW_004443974.1:1030661-1037092 GCF_000243295.1 Trichechus manatus latirostris
TTAAAAAAAAAAAAAAAAGACCTTTACATATGACTACTCATAGGAACACATTCCACATATGAACACGTCATTCTGGTGGTGGTCTTAGCACAAAGAATCTTAAGCAAAACGTGGTCTTATGTATGTACTTTGTGAGAACAAAACAATTTAAAGCAAAACATGGTTTTGTCATGTACTTTCTGAGAACAAAAACAACCTTAAGCAAAACGTACCTTAGCATATATTTCCTGGAACATTTTCTCCTGGTTTAGGAATAATTATATTCTTGTTATTCCCCTTCTGTTACTTGTGAAACTAGTATAGAGGTTAATTTTAAACAAAGAAATAAAAAGAGGAACAGAAATAAAATGGAGTTTTGTCTTACTCGTTTGTCAACCTCTTCAGTAATGCTAAGAGCCTTAAGATCTTTAGTGCTTTTTGTCACTATAAAGGAACAATAATTCACATGACACCAGATTTCTCATCTGAAACCATACAGGCCAGAAGGAAGTGGCACAACATTTTTCAAATGCAAAAGAAAAGAACAGTCAACCGTGAATCCTATATCCAGGGAAACTGTCCTTGAATAATGAAGGGGAAATAAAATATTCTCAGAAAAAAGAAAACTAAGAACATTTGTTACTAGCAGGCATACCCTAAAAGACTAGCTTAAAACTCTGCAAACAGAGGAAAATGATACCAAAAGTGGACTAGAAACTTCAGGAAGATAAAAAAAACGATGGAAAGGGTAAAACTAGAAGTATACATAATAGACTATCCTCCAATGAGTCACTTTAATCATATTTTATGGTTTGAAACAAAATTTATAACACCATTTGATGTGGTGTTAAATATATGTTGAGGAAATACCTAAGACAATTATATTTAAAAACTAAAAAGGGAGAAGGGAACGAAATGAATGTAAGATCTGCACTTTATTCAAAGTGGTAAAATGTCAGCAGCTGTGAGTTATGATATTATGTACTTATATGCTAATTCATAGAACAACCACTAAGAAAACTATAGAAAGTGATACACTCAAAAATATTACAAAGAAATCAAAATGGAATTCTGAAAACTATTCAAGTAGCACACAGGAAAGCAAGCAGGGATAAATGAGAGAAAGGGACCAAATGGAACACAAATAATAAAATGCCAGGCTTAAGCCCTACCATATCAATAATTACTTTAAGTATAAGTGGTCTAAATATACCAGTAAAATCATAGAGATTGGCACAGTGGGTTGGAAAACATGACTGAAATATATGCTGTCTACAATAAACTCTCTTGAAACAGTAACACATGTAGTTTTAAAGTAAAAAGATAAAGATAGACTACACAAAGATTAATTTTTAAAAATCAGGAGTGAATAAATAGTATCAGATAAAGTAGACTTCGGAGCAAAGAAAATTGCCAAGGGGAAAAAAAGGGACATCATATCAATCCACCAAAAAGATACAATAATCCTAAATCTGTATGCACCAAACACCAAAGCTTTAAAATAAGTAAAACAAAAACCAATAGAGGTAAAAGGAGAAATAAACAAATGTAAAATTAGAGTCAGGGACTTCAACACCCTTCTTTCATCAGTTTATATAACTATTAGACAGAAAATAAAGAAGGATATAGAGGAACTCCACAGTGCCATCAACCAACAACATCTAATTGACATTTATAGAACACTCCACTCAGCAACAATACAATGCACATTCTTTACAGTTGCCCCTGGAACATTCACCAAAGTAGCTTATATCTTGCATAATAAAATAAACCATAACAAATTTAAAAGAGTTTAATTAATACAGAGTGTATTTTCTGGCCACAATGGAATCAAATTAGAAATGAATAATACAAAGATAACAAGAAAATCTCCAAACACTTGGACATTGAAAACACACTTCCAAATAATCTATAGGTCAAATAAAAGTCTACAAATTTTTTAAAAATTAGAACAGAATGAAAATGAAAATATAACATGTCAAAACTTTTGGGATTCATCTAACATAATACTGAGAGGGAAATTGATAGCGCTAAAATAGTCCAATAGAAAAAAAGGAAAGCTCTCAAAACAATAATTTAAGTCCCAACCTCAAGGAACAAGAAAAAGCAGATCAAAATAAACCAAAAGGAAGCAGAAGGAAGGAAATAATAAAGAGCAGAAATTCATAAAATTGAAAACAGAATAACAGAGAAAATTAGTTGTTTAAATTTTATTTATTTTGTTGTTGAAAATATACACAGCAAAACATACACCAGTTCAACAGTTTCTACATGTACATTGATTACATTCTTTGAGTTGTGCAACCATTCTCACCCTCCTTTTCTGAGATGTTCCTCCCCCATTAACATAAACTCACTGCCCCTAATGTTCCTATCAAATCTTTCGGGTTCCTGTTGTCATTTTGATCCCATATAGATAGTTCTTAAAAGAGCATAACGCTCAAAGCAAACATTTTTTACTAGTTAAGCTAAACTATTGTTTGGCTTTAAGAAGACTTCAGAGGATATTTTTGGTTTAAAGTTTAAAGATTGTCTCAGGGCAATAGTTTCAGGGGTTCTATCAATCTTCATGGCATCAGAAAGTCTGGAGTCAATGGGAATTTGAAATTCTGTTCTACATTTTTTCCCTTTTGACCAGGATTCTTGTATAGAATCTTTGATCAAAATGTTCAGTGATGGTAGCCAGGCACCATCCAGTTCTTTTGGTCTCATGGCAAAGGAGGCAGTTGTTCAATGAAGCAATTAGCCACACATTCCATTTCCTCCTACTGTTCCTGACTCTCTTTCTTCCATTGCTCCAGGCGAGTAGAAATCAATTTTTATGCCTTAGATGGCCACGTGAAAGCTTTTAAGATTGCAGGAACTATGCAAAGAACTAGCCGGTAGAACAGAAGCACTAAACACAATTAGACCAATTAACTGAGATGTCCCAGGAAACTATAACCCTAAATCTCCAAACCAAGGAACCGAATCCCGTGTGGTATTTGGTTGTACATAAGCAGCCTCAGCAGCTACCCTTTTTTTTTTTTTTTTTTTTTTTTTTTAAATTTTTTTTTCCCACAACTGTTGCCATTTCAACTTTTTTTTTCCAGGCTTTTTTTTTTTTTTTTTTTAATTGTGCTTTAGGTGAAAGTTTATAGTTCAAGTTACTTTCTCATACAAAAATTTATATACACATTGTTATGTGACCCTAGTTTCTATCTTATAATGTGACAGCACACTCCCCCTTTCCACCCCAGATTTCCCATGTCCATTCAACTAGCTCCTATCCCTTTCTACCTTCTCATCTAGCCTCTGGACAGGACTAAGAAGCACACTCTTCACAACTATCATTTTATGTCTTATACTCCGGTCTAATCTTTGTCTGAGGAGTTGGCTTCAGGAATGGTTTTAGTTCTGAATTAACAGAGAGTCCGGGGCCATGTCTCCTGGGGTCCCTCTAGTCTCAGTCAGACCATTAAGTCTGGTCTTTTTACTAGAATTTGAGTTCTGTGTCCCACTTTTCTCCTGCTCTGTCAGGGACTCTCTGTTGTGTTCTCTGTCAGGGCGATCATTGTTGGTAGCCAGGCACCATCTAGTTCTTCTGGTCTCAGGCTGATGGAGTCACTGGTTTATGTGGCCTTTTTTGTCTCTTAGGCTAATATTTTCCTTGTGTCTTTGGTGTTTGTCCCACTCATCTAGTGCTGCTCTAACAGAAATATCACAAGTGGATGGCTCTAACAAAGAAAAATTTATTTTCTCACTGTCTGGTAGGCTACAAGTCCAAATTTAGGGCATCAACTCCAGGGGAAGGCTTTCTCTGTTGGCTCTGAAGGAAGGTCCTTGTTGTCAATCTTCCCCTGGACAAGGAGCTTCTCTGTGCAGGAACCCTGGGTTGAAAGGATGCTCTCTGCTCCCAGTGCTTCTTTCTTGGTGGTATGAGGTCCCCAAATCACTGCTTGCTTTTTTCCTTTTATCTCTTGTAAGAGAAGAGGTGGTGCAGGCCACAACCCAGGGAAAGGTTTACACTGGATCAGGGATGTGACCTTAGTGAGGGTGTTACTACCCCATCCTAATCCTCTTTAACATAAAATTACAATCACAAAACGGAGGACAATCACACAATACTGGGCATCATGGCCCAGCCAAATTGATACACACATTTTTTGGGGGACATAATTCAGTCCATGACAATGTTCTTCATTCTCCTTTGCTCCAGGTGGGTTGGGACCAATTGATGCATCTTAGATGGCTGCTCCCTAGCTTTTAAGACCCCAGACGCCACTCACTACCGTGGGATGCAGAATATTTTCTTAATAAATTTTGTTATGCCAATTGACCTAGATGTCCCCTGAAACCATGGTTCTCAGACCCTCGTCCCTGCTACTCTGTCCCTCGAAGTGTTTGGTTGTGTTCAGGAAACTTCTTAGCTTTTTGCTTAGTCCAGTTGTGTTGATGTTCCCTGTATTGTGTGTTGTCCTTCCCTTCACCTAAAATAATTCTTGACTACTATCTAGTTAGTGAAGTCCCCTCTCCCTCCCTCCCTCCCATAGTAACCATCAAAGAATGTTTTCTTCTGTGTTTAAACCTTTTCTTGAGTTCTTATAATAGTGGTCTCATACAATATTTGTCCTTTTGTGACTGACTACTTTCACTTAGCATAATGCCTTCCAGATTCATCCAAGTTATGAGATGTTCCTAGGATTCATTGTTTTTTATCGTTGCATAGTATTCCATTGTGTGAATATACCATAATTTGTTTATCCATTCATCCATTGATGGGCACCTATGTTGTTTCCATCTTTTTGCTATTGTGAACAGTGCTGCAATGAACATGGGTATGCATATATCGATTCGTGTGATGGCTCTTATTTCTCTAGGATATAGTCCAAGAAGAGGGATTCCTGGATCATATGGTACTTCTATTTCTAGCTTTTTAGGGAAGCACCAAATCGATTTCCAAAATTGTTGTACCATTTTACTTTCCCACCAGCAGTGTACAAGTGTTCCTAACGCTCCACAACCTCTCCAACATTAATTAGTTTGTGTTTTTTGGATTAACACTAGACTTAATGGGGTGAGATGGTATCTCATTGTAGTTTTGATTTGCATTTCTCTAATGGCTAATGATCATGAGCGTTTCCTCATGTATCTGGTAGCCGCCTGAATGTCTTCTTTGGTGAAGTGCCTGTTCATATCCTTTGCCCATTTTTTAATTGGGTTATCTGTCTTTCTGTTGTTGAGGTTTTGCAGTATCTTGTAGATTTTAGAGATTAGACAGTTAGATGCTGATCAGATTTGTCATAGCCAAAAATTTTTTCCCAGTCTGTAGGTTGTCTTTTGACTCTTTTGGTGAAGTCTTTTGATGAGCATAAGCATTTGATTTTTGGGAGCTCCCAGTTATCTAGTTTCTCTTCTGGTGTTTGTGCATTGTTACTTAAGATTTGTATTCTGTTTATGCCATGTGTTAAGGCTCCTAGCATTGTCCCTATTTTTTCTTCCATGATCTTTATTGTTTCCAATTTTATATTTAGGTCTTTGATCTATTTTGAGTTAGTTTTTGTGCATGGTGTGAGGTATGGGTCTTGTTTCAGTTTTCTGCAGATGGATATCCAGTTATCCCAGCACCATTTGTTAAAGAGACTGTCTTTTCCCCAGTTAATGGACTTTGGGCCTTTGTCAAATATCAGCTGCTCATAGGTAGATGAATTTACATCTGGATTCTCAATTCTGTTCCATTGGCCTGTGTATCTGTTGTCATACCAGTATCAGGCTGTTTTCACTATGGTGGCAGCATAATAGGTTCTAAAATCAGGTAGTGTGAGACTTCCCATTTTGTTCTTCTTCTTCACTAATGCTTTACTTATTCAGGGCCTCTTCCCTTTCCATATAAAGTTGGTGATTTGTTTCTCCATCTCATTAAAAAATGATGGTGGAATTTGGATCGAGATTGCGTTGTATCTGTACCTCGCTTTGGGTAAAATTGACATTTTCGCAATGTTGAGTCTTCCTATCCATGAGCAAGGTATGTTTTTCCACTTCTGTAGGTCTCTTTTGGTTTCTTGCAGTAGTGTCTTGTAGTTTTCATTGTACAGGTCTTTTACGTCTCTGGTTAGATTTATTCCTAAGTATTTTATCTTCCTGGGGGCTATTGTAAACGGTATTGATTTGGTGATTTCCTCTTCGAAGTTCTCTTTGTTGGTGTTCAGGAATCCAACAAATTTTTGTGTGTTTGTCTTCTATCCTGATACTTTGCTGAAATCTTCTATTAGTTCTAGTAGTTTTTCTTGTGGATTCTTTGGGGTTGCTGTGTATGAGATCATATCATCTGCAAATAGGGATGCTTTTACTTCTTCCTTACCAATACGGATGCCCTTTATTTCTTTTTCTAGTCTGATTGCTCTGTCTAGGACCTTCAGCACAATGTTGAATAAGAGTAGTGATAGAGGGCATCCTTGTCTGGTTCCTGTTCT
>NW_004443974.1:1037593-1059462 GCF_000243295.1 Trichechus manatus latirostris
TTCTATCCTTTTCTATGCTCTGAAATACCTTTAGTAGTAGTGGTGTTAACTCTTCTCTGAAAGTTTGGTAGAATTCTCCAGTGAAGCCATCTGGGTCAGGGCTTTTTCTTGTCAGGAGTTTTTTAATTACCTTTTTAATCTCTTCTTTTGTTATAGGTTTATTTAGTTGTTCTACTTCTGTTTGTGTTAGTTTAGGTAGGTAATGTGTTTCTAAAAATTTGTCCATTTCCTCTAGGTATTCGAATTTGTTAGAGTACAGTTTTTCACAGTATTCTGTTAAGGTTCTTTTAATTTCAGTTGTGTCTGTTGTGATATCGCCCATCTCATTTCTTATTTGGGGTTACTTCCTCTCATGTTTTTCTTTTATCAGTTTGGCCAGTGGTTTATAGATTTTGTTAATCTTTTCAAAGAACCATCTTTTGGTCTTGTTAACTCTTTCAATTATTTTTCTATTCTCTATTTCATTTATTTCTGCTCTAATTTTTATTATTTCCTTTCTTCATTTGCCTGTAGGCTTCTTTTGCTGCTCTCTTTCTATTTGTTCAAGTTGTAGGGTTAATGTTTTGATTTCGACCCTTTCTTCTTTTTGGATGTGTGCATTTATTGCTATAAATTGACCTCTGAGCACTGCTTTTGCTGTGTCCCAAAGATTCTGGTAGGATGTGTTTTCATTCTCATTCAATTCTGTGAATTTCTTTACTCCATCCTTAATTTCTTCTATAACCCAGTAGTTTTTGAGCAAGCAGTTGTTCAGTTTCCATGTATTTGATTTTTTTTCCTTTTTTTTTTTTTTATTGATTTCTACTTTTATGGCTTTATGGTCAGAAAAGATGCTTTGTAATATTTCAGCATTTTGGATTCTGCTAAGTCTTGCTTTGTGGCCTAACATGTGGTCTATTCTGCAGAATGTTCCATGTGCATTGGAAAAGAAGGTATACTTGGCTGCTGTTGGGTGGTGTGTTCTGTATATGTCTATGAGACCAAATTGGTTGATTGTGACATTTAGATCTTCCGTGTCTTTATTGAGCTTCTTTCTGGATGTTCTGTCCTTTACTGAAGTAGTGTGTTGAAGTCTCCTACTATTATT
This sequence comes from Trichechus manatus latirostris, assembly GCF_000243295.1. Lineage (NCBI taxonomy): Eukaryota > Metazoa > Chordata > Mammalia > Sirenia > Trichechidae > Trichechus > Trichechus manatus. The sequence continues at coordinate 1,038,681 of NW_004443974.1, forward strand.
GTGGAGCTGTCTATTTCTCTTTTCAATGCTGTTAGACTTTGTTTTATGTATTTGGGAGCCCTAAATATTTATCATCGTTATATCCTCCTGGTGTATTGACACTTTAATCATTATATAGTGTCCTTCCTTATCCTTTGTGGTGGGTTTTGCTTTAAAGTCTATTTTGTCAGAGATTAATATTGCCACTCCTGCTCTTTTTGATTGCTATTTGCTTGATATATTTTTTTCCATCCTTTGAGTTTTAGTTTGTTTGTGTCTTTAAGTTTAAGGGGTGTCTCTTATAGACAGCGTATAGACAGGTGGTTTTTTTAATCCATTGTGTCACTCTGTCTTTATTGGTGCATTTAGTCCATTTACATTCAGTGTAATTATGGATAGGTATGAGTTTAGTGCTGCCATTTTGATGTCTTTTTTGTGTGTGTGTTATTGACATTTTCTTTGTTCTACTTCATTTTCTGTGCTGAGTCATTTTTCTTTACGTATTTTCTTTTCATCTTTTTCATTGTTGTTGATTTTGTATTTGCTAAGTCTTTATGTTTTTCTCTTTTTTTTTTTTAATATGTAGGATTGTTAGTTTCCTTTGTGGTTACCTTAACATTTACCTCTGTTTTCCTAAGTTTAAACCAATGTTTTAGTTCTTTATATCTCATTGACTTCCTCTCCATATGAAAGATTTGTGACTACATTATTTAATCCCTCTTTTTTGTTTTAATGTTGTCATCTTTCACATATTGATGTCTCTGTTTTCCTATTTTCAGAGTTTTAGCTTTGATTTATTTTTGTGACTTCCCTACCTGGGTTGATATCTGGTTGCTCTGTCCTGTGTTCTAGTCTTGGGTTGTTATCTGATGTTATTGATTTTCTAATCTGAGGACTCCTTGTAGTATTTCTTGTAATTTTGGCTTGGTTTTTGCAAATTCCCTAAACGTCTGTTTATCTGGATATGCCGTAATTTCACCAACATTTTTGAGAGACAGTTTTGCTGGATATATAATTCTTGGCTGGCAATTTTTTTCCTTCAAGGCTTTATATATGTCATCCTTCTTGCCTGCATGGTTTCTGCTGAGTAGTCTGAGCTTACTCTTATTGACTCTCCTTTGTAGATGACTTTTCGTTTATCCCTAGCCACTCTTAAAATGCTCTCTTTATCTTTGGTTTTGGCAAGTTTGATTATAATATGTTTTGGTGATTTTCTTTTGGAATCTACCTAGTGTGGAGTTCGATGAGCTTCTTTCACGATATCAGGGAAGTTTTCTGCTAACAAATCTTCATCAATTGTCTCTGATTTTTCTGCTATCCCCTCCGTTCTGGTACTCCAATCACTCATTAAGTTATCCTCTTGATAGAGCCCACATAATTCTTAGGGTTTCTTCATTTTTTTAAAATTCTTTTATCTGATTTTTCCTCAAATAAGTTGGTGTCAAGTGCTTTATCTTCAATCTCACAGCCCCGTGGGCCAGTGGCCTATAGTCTCACCTGATTTGCCAGCTTTCGCAGCCTTGTTAGCCAGCAGTCTGTGGTCTGAATTGCCGGTTTGGGTTTGTCAGCCCCTGTAGCCATGGGGACAGGGAGAAGCCTATACCTGACCCATGGATTTGGGACTTGTCAGCCTCCACAACCACATGAGCCATTTCCTTTATATGGTTCATGAGTTCTGTGAGACATTGCATCAAATTATGGAACCCAAGGACAGGAGGGAGAGTACTGAGGGGAGTGGGAGTAGTTGACTTTAGAGATGATGGAGTGGTACAGAAGTTTGGAAAAGTTGGATTTGGGACATCTTTAACCTCTGCCTCATAGGAACTAGCTTTGTGCTGATCCTTAAAGAAGAACTTATTCTTTTAGAAGGAATACTTTCCAATTCATTTTATAAAGCCAGTATTATCCTGATGCCAAAAAGAGATAAACACAATAACAAAAATAGAAAGATAGACCAATATCCTTGATGAACTTAGATATAATAAGAATTTAACAAAATATTAGCAATATATATTAAATAAACGTACATGATGTTCAAGTGTAGTTTATTCTAGAAATGCAAGGCTGGTTCAATATTCAAAAGTCAGTCAATATAATCCACCATATCAACAGGCTACAGAAGAAAAATCTTACGATCATCTCAATTGATGCAGAAAAAGCATTTGACAAAATTCAACTGCCACTTATGATAAAACTTACAGTGTGTTAGGAATAGAGGGAAATGTCCTCAATCTCATCAACAGCATCTACAAAAATACTATAAACAACATCTTACTTATAGTGGAACACTGAATCAGGAATCTAAGCTCAAGAATAAGGCAATGATGTCTTCTCCTATCACTCTTATTTAACGTAGTCCTGGAAGTGCTAGCCAGTGCAATAAGGCAAAATAGAGAAATAAAAGACGTAGAGATTAGAAAGGAGGAAATAAAATCGTCTCTATTTGCACACAAATACTCACACATATGTCTGCATGTATAAATTGGTGAAATCTGAAGAAGCTCTGTGAATTGTACTCTCATGAATAGTGCAGGGCCTCAGGTCTTCTCTGGCTATTGGCTCTGCCTCTTATTCCTCTTCATAAGATTGCTCACAATAAGGCGGCTTGCTTCCCCCAAAGGGAAAGATCTGAGAAAGAAAGAATGAGAGTGGGCCCCCAGAAGGGAAGCTGCAGTCTTTTTCTAACCTAGTATCAGGAGGGATACCCCATCATTTCTGCTGCATTTTATTCTTTAGAAGTGAGTTACTAAATCCAGCCCACACTTAAGGGGAGGGAATCACAGAAAGGTGTGAATAACAAGAGGTAGGGGTCATAGGGGCCATCTCAGAGGCTGCCAACTACACATTTAAAAAAAAAAAAAAACTTCTATTTTAAAATCATTATGGATTCATAGGAAGTTGCAAAGATAATACAGAAGTCCCATTTACCCTTCACCCCATAATCCCGAATAGTTAACCTCTTACATAATTTTAGTAAAAAATCAAAACCAGGAAACTGACATTGGTACAACTGTATAAACACAATAGTTCCTAATGTTTTATCAAATGTGTATATTCATGTAATCACCACCTCAATCAAGATACAGAACCATTCCATCACCAGAGATCTACTTCATGCTACTACCCGCTGTATAGTCACACCCACATCCCTCCTCTCACCACCTGTAGTCCCTGACAACCACTGGTCTGTTTTCTATCTCCATAATTTTGTTATTCTGAGAATGTTATATAGATGGAATTACACACTATGTGAACTTTTTTTTTAATTTACCTTTTTTGTCAATATAATTCTCTTGAGATTCATCCTAGATGTTGTATATTTCAATAGTTCACTTCTTTTTATTGCTAAGTAGTATTTTAAGGTATGCATATGGTTTGTTTAATTATCACCCATTAGGAACATTTTATTTCTAGCTTTTTGTTCTTTTACAAATAAAGCTGTTATGAGCAATCATGTACACTTTTGTGTGCATGTGAATATAACTTTTTATTTCTCTGAGATAAATGCCCAGGAGTGCAATTGATAGTCACATGGTATGTGTATGTCTACTGTTTTTAAGAAACTGCCAAACTATTTCTCAGAGCCTCAGTTTCATTTTAAATTCCCACTAGCAATGTATGATAGATCCAGCTTTTCTACATCCATGCCAGCATTTAGTGCTGTCACTTGTTTTTAAATTTTGGCTGTTCTAATAGAAGTGTAGTGATATCTCATTGTGGTCTTAATTTGCATTCCCCCAATAGCTAGTAATGTTAAACATCTTTTCATGTGCTTATTTGGCATCTGTGTATCCTGTTTGGTGAAATGCCTGTTCATGTCTTTTTCTTATGTTCTAATTGGATTGTTTGTTTTTTAACTATTGAATTTTGAGAGTGCTTTATATAGTCTAGGTATGAGGGCTTTGTCAGACATGTGATTTGAAAATATTTTCTCCCAGTCTGTAGCTTGTATTTTCATCCTCTTAATGGATTCTCTTGCAGAGTGAAATGTTTTAATTTTGATGAAGTCCAATTTATCGATTTTTTTATGCTGCTGATACCATGACTAAGATTTCTTCACCAAGGCTAGGGCCCCAATTTTTTTTTCCTATATTATCTCCTAAAAGTTTTTTTTAAAATCTGTGGTCCATTCTGGATTAATTTTTGTATCAAGTGTGAGGTTTAGATCAAAGTTCTTTATTTTTATGTCTAGAGATATCAAATTGCTCCAGAATCATTTATTGAAAAAAAATGATCTTTCTTCCATTGAATTCCTTCCACACTTTAGTCAAAAATCAGTTGGCCATACTTGTATGGGGTTATTTCTGGGATCTCTATTCTGTTTCATTTATCTATGTGTCTTTCTCTCTGCCAATACCATTCAGTATAAGTCTTAAAATTAAGTAGACTGATACCTTCCACTGTATTCTCCTTGTCAAAGCTTGTTTTAGCTATTCTAGTTCCGTACACATTTCAAAATAATCTTGTGTATACCTAAAAAAAAAATCTTGCTTATATGTCTATAGGCATGGCATTAAATCTTTGTATAAATTTAGTGGGAACTAACATCATTACTATGTTGAGTCTTCCAGACCACAAACATGGCATGTCTCTTCATTTATTTATATTTTTGATTTCTCCATCAACATTTTGTAGTTTTCTGCATAAAAATCCTGTACATGTTTTGTTTTCATTTATACCTGAGTATTTTATTTTCTCTGGAGTGATTGTAAATGGTATTGTGTCTTTAATTTTAGATGTATGTTTATCTTGCTGAACTCACTTGTTAATTCTAGCAGTTTTTTGTAGACTCATTGTTATTTTCTCTGTAGATAATCTTGCCATCTGCAAAAAGAGTCAGTATTATTTCTTCCTTTCCTACCTCCATGTTTTTTATTTCCTTTTCTTGCCTTATTGCACAACCTAGAATTACCAGGACTATGCTGAATAACAAGGAGTCCTAGTGGCACAATTGTTAAGCACTTGGCTGCTACCTGAAAAGTTGGCAGGTGGAACCCACCAGTGGCTCTTGTAAAGATTTCAGCCTAGGAAATCCTGTGGGACAAGTCTAATTTGCCCTATAGGGCTGCTATAAATCAGAATTGAATCAATGACACACAACATCAACAACATGTTGAATAACAGTTGTTAGAGCAGACATCTTTTCTTTGTTCCTGATTTTAGGGGGAATGCATTCAGTCTTTCACCAATAAGATGTGGGGTTTTGTAGATGTTCTTTATCAAGTAAAGGGAGTCCCCCTTTTTTCTTATTTTTCTGAGAGTTTTTATCATGAATGAGTATTGAATTACGCCAATTCTTTTTCTGCATCAATTGGTATGATCATGTGATTTTCTTCCTTAACCTATTGATACAGTGGATTACATTAATTGACTTTCAGATATCGAACTAACCTAACATACCTGAAATAAACTCTACTTGGTCATGGTGTATAATTCTTTAGATATTGTCTTAAGCTGGGTTCTCCAGAGAAGCAAAGCCAGTGAAGCTTATGTGTATATATCTACATACACACACTTGCATACATAGAGAGAAAAAGAGAGATTTATATCAAGGAAATGGCTCATGCAGTTGTAGAGGCTGAAAAATTCCAAGTCCATGGGTCAGACGTCAGGCTGGAGGATTCTCCTGACTCATGTAGCTTCAGTGGCTGATGAACCCAAGATAGGCAAGTCAGATGGCAGACTGCTGGTTCACAGGCTGCAGAGGCTGATGAATCCCAAGATCAGCAGGTAAGCTGCTAGCTCAAGTCATAAGAACTGGAGATCAGATGATGATGAGCCAGATGCAGGATCCAGAGTGTGAATCTTCCTGGAACATCCATTTATATACTGGAGGCAGGCCACATCCCCAAGGAAACTCCCTTTCAACTGATTGGCTGCTCATAGAGATCTCATCATGGAGTAACTTAACTGCCAAATTACATCATTACATTACATTACTGCTAAACTACATCATAACTGCCAAACCACTGAAAATCATGCCCTAGCCAAGCTGACATAAAGCCTTAACCATTACAGATATATTGCTGACTTTTATTTTCTAATATTTTGTTCATAATTTTTATATCTGTATATATGAGGGATATTGGTTTGTCTTTTTAGTACTGTTTTAGTTTCTTGTTCTTGTTTCTCTGGCCTCTGAGAATGAGTTGGGAAGTGTGCTCTCCTATTTTCTTGAAGCAATTATGTAGACTAGCTTGAAATCTTTAAATGTTTGGTATAATTCATCAGTGAAAACATCTGGGCCTGGTCATTTCATTTTTGGGACTTTGTTACTTATGAATACACTTTCCTTAATAGCTATTGTTGTTGCTGTTGTTAGGTGCCGTCGAGTCAATTCTGACTCATAGCAACCCTATATGACACAGTAAAACTGCCCCATAGGGTTTCCAAGAAGCAGCTGGTGGATTTGAACTGCCGAGTTTTGGTTAGCAGCCGACCTTTTAACCACTACACCACCAGGACTCCTTAATAGCTATAGAGCTATTCAAACTATCTATTTCATGTTGGGTAAATTGTAGTAGTCTGTGTTTTCTGAGGAATTTCTCCATTTCATCTAAGTTGTCAAATTTAAATGTATAGAATTGGTTGGGTCACTAGGTGCACAAAAAATTTGCACTTGACAGCTAACCTAAAAGTTGGCAGTTTGAACTCACCTGGTGGTAATGCAGAAATAAAGGCCTGGCAATCTGTTTCCGTTACTATTACAACTAAGAAAACCCTATGGAGCAATTCTACCCTGTAACACATGGTACCACCATAAATTGGAATTGACTTGACAGCAACTAACAACAACAGAATTGTTTGTTATATTCCCTTATTATCTTTTTGATGTCTGCAGGGACTGTAGTGATATCTCCTTTCCATTCCTGGTATTGATAATTCTTGTCTTCCCTCTTTTTATCTTAGTCAGTCTTACTAGAGGTTTGTCAATTTTATTGATACTTTCAAAGAACCAGCTTTTTGTTTCATTGATTTTTCTCTAATATTTCTCTGTTTTCAATTTCATTGATTTTTACCCTTTATTATTTCCTTCTTTCTTTTTTGCTTTGAGTTGATTGTGCTCTTCTTTTCCTAAATTCTTGAAGTGAATCTAGGATTATTAATTTGAAACTTTTCCTTATTTCTGTTGGAAACATTTGGCACTCTAAATTTCCCTTCCAGTATTACTTTAGCTGTATTCCACCAAATTTGGTATGTAGTACTTTCATTTTCCCTCAGTTTAATGCATTATTTTATTGCCCATGAGACTTCCACTTGGCTTATGGATTATTTTGTGTTGATTAGTTTACAAGTTTTTGAAATTTTCCAGTTATCTTTCTGTTATTCATTTCTAGTTTGATTCCATTCTGATCACAGAATAAACCGTGAATAAATTTAATTCCTTTAAATTTGTTGTCTTCAATTTATGGCCCAATATGGTGTATTTTAGTGAATGTTCCATAGGCATTTAAAAAGAATGTGTAGTCTGCTGTTGCTGGGTAGAGTGTTCTATAAATGTCAAATAAATCATGTTGATTAACGGTGTTGAGTTCTTTTATATCTTTGCTGATTTTTTTCTGTAGTATTTCTATAAACTACTGAGAGTAGGGTGTTGAAATCTGCAAGTATAATTTATACTGTTCTATATCCTCTCGGTTCTATCAGTTATTACTTCACATTTTTACAGCTCTGTTGTTTGATGCATACACATTTAGGATTGCTATGTCTTCATGGTGAACTGGCATTTTTATTATTATTTAATTTCCCTTTTTTAATTCTGAGAATATACACTACTGTCATGGATTGAATTGTGTCCTCCCAAAATATCTGTCAGCTTGGCTGGGTCATGATTCCCAGTATCATATGATTGTGTACCATTTTGTAAATCTGATGTGATTTCCTTATGTGTTGTAAACTGTATCACTATGATGAGGTTGTACGTGATTTCCTTACATGTGGTAAACTCTATCACTATGATGAGGTTATACTGATGAGGCTTACAAGATTAGATAGTGTCTTAATCCAATCTCTTTTGAGATATAAAAGATAGAAGAGAGCAGACACATGGGAACCTCATACCACCAAGAAAGCAGTACCAGGAACAGAGCATGTCCTTTGGACCTGAGGTTCCTGCACAGAGAAGCTCCCAGACCAAGGTAAGATTGATGACACAGACCTTTCTCCAGAGTCAACAGAGAAAGCGTTCCCCTGGAGCTGACGCCCTGAATTTGGACTTGTAGCCTACTGGACCGTGAGAGACTAAACTTCTCTTTGTTAAAGCCATGCACTTGTGGTATTTCTGTTATAGCAGCACTAGATGACTAAGACAACTGTTTTGCTCTGAATCATATATTATAAAGCAACTCTTGCTTTCTTTTAATAAATGTTAAGTAATATATCTTTCTCATTGTTTAACCATCAACCTACATATGGTGTTGAATTGAAAGTCAGTTTTTTGTACACTGCAAAAGTGAATTAAAAACAAAACAAAACAAACAACAACAAAAACACAACCAACTAAATGCTGTGTAGTCATCTAGTGCTGCTATAACAGAAATACCACAAGTGGATTGTTGTATTTACACCATTTACATTTAAAGTAATTATTGACTTGATAGGCCTTAAGTCTGTCATTTATAAATTTTTTGTTTGTTTTTCTGTTCTGTTTTCTTTTCCTGCCTTCTTATAAGTTAGTTGAACATTTTTAACATTATATTATGATTAACCTATAGGGTTTTGAGTATATATATATATTTATATATATATATATATCTTTCTATAACTTTTTAAATGGCAGTTTGGATATTACATTATATATACACAACTTATCCCAGTCTAGGTATTGATATTTTACCAGTTGATTTGAAATCTTGAAAACTTACATACCTTAATATCCTTTTATCCTCTCTCATTTATAATTATCTTAAACATTTCCTCTATTTAGATCAGATATCAAATTATACAATTGTCTTAGGCTGGGTTTTCCAGAGAAGCAAAACCAGTGAAGTATATATGTGTGTGTGTGTGTGTGTGTGTGTGTGTGTGTGTGTACAGAGTGAGAGAGAGATTTATATCAAGGAAACGGCTCACATAGTAGTAGACACTGGAAAGATGCAAGTTAGTGGGACAGGTGTCAGGCTTTTCCTGAATCAGTAGCTTCAGGAGCTAATGAATCCAAGATCAGGAGATAAGAGGGCACGCAGCTGACTCAAGTCCCTCGAATGGGAGGTCAGATGATGAGGAACCAAATATAGGATCCAGAGTAGAGTAAAAGCCAGTGACCTTTGCCAAAAAGTCCATATATATTGGATGGAGGAAAAACGAAAAGGAAGCTTCCTTTCAACTGATCAGCTGATCATTGCAGATCAGATCTTGTCATGGAGGAGATTACATTATATCACATTTCATCATGGAGGTGATTAAATCATTACATAACTGTCAAAAGACATCATAACTGCCATACATCTGAGAATCAAGGCCCAGCCAAGTTAACACACAACCTTAACCATCACAACCCACCCATCAACCTGGCACCTGCACACATCTCCTTAAACCATACGTAACCCCTAAATAAAGACAATTATAAAGTCATACTTAGCCTAACATGATACAATTTACACACATAACACCAAAAACACACTAGCCCTGTTTACATATTATATCTTATAAGTGAAGAAAACAAAAATATTTGATGCACACGTACAAGGAAGAAATACTCATAACAGTTACAGTCCTCGTTTCTGCAACTGATCACATGGTGGTAGCTATCACATGATCACATGGTGGTAGCTATCTTCTTCCATCACCCATTCCATATCCCCTTTACCCTCAGCAAGCACCTCAGCTGGTCATTGTTCTTTGTCTGGTGGAGTGACTCAAAACTTCATGCCTGGTAGTCATGTCAGATTTGGGTTGTTGTAGTTTTCCACTGACTTTAATCACAAGGCATAGTAGTACTAAGAGATGCCCTAAGGGATCTCCTGCATTCCAGACATACTCTTTTTTGCCCCCATTATGTAATATCAGTCTGATTTCCTCTTGGTAATCGGGTTCCATCACACCAGCCAATATGGTAACTCCCTTCTTTGCCCGTTGATCCAGTGACATAAAGAGACCAAAGTGTCCAGGTGGCATTTTTAACTTCCAGTTCAATGGAATCAGTGATGTGTCTACAGGTGGGAGCATTCCTCCTTTTGGAACTAAGACCTCTAGGCTTGCAAAGCATAGGGTCGTAGGGACAGGAAGCAAATACTCCACAAGTGTGTCACTGGAGATAATAGTGAGTGGTGATACTATTGTTTCCACCCCTTGATTCCTGGACCCATGAATCCTGGCTATGGGAGAAACAGCACTATATATTAGATGCTAGTTTAGAGCATATTCAGCGTCCTGGAGGACATTGCTCCAACCCTCCTAGGTATTGTCACCTAGCTGGTGCCACAATTGTGTCTTTAGAAGGCCACTCCATCGTTCTATCAAGCCAGCTGCTTCAGCGTGATGGGAAGCATGGTAAGACCAGTGAATTCCATGAGCATAGGCTCATTGCTACACTTCATTTGCTGTGAAGTGACTCCCTTGATCTGAAGTGATGCTGTGTGGGAATACCATGAAAGATGGAAAAGGCATTCTGTAAGGCCACGGATGGTAGTTTTGCCAGAAGCAAAATCTGTAACCAGAGTGTCTCTTCCACTAAGAACAAAATGCTGTCCTACCCATGCTGGAAGTGGTCCAATGTAATCAACCTGCCCAGGTTGCTGGCTGATCACCTCAAGGAACGGTGCCATATTGGGGACTCAGTGTTGGTCTCTGATGTTGGCAGATTGAGCACTCAGCTGTGGCTGTAGCCAAGTCAGCCTTGGTGATTGGAAGTCCATGTTTCTAAGCCCATGTTTCTAAGCCCATGCATAAACTCCATCCCTGCCACCATGGCTACTTTGTTCATGAGCCCATTAAGCAGTGACAGGAGTGGCTAAGGAAAGAGGATGACTGGTTTCCACAGAATGCTTCATCCTATCCACTTGATTGTTAAAATCCTCCTCTGCTGAGGTCACCTTTTGCTGAGCATTCACATGAGACACAAATACCTTCACTTCTTTGGCCCATTCCGAAAGGTCTATCTGCATACTTCTTCCTCATACCTCCTTGTCTCCAATTTTCTAATCATGTTCCTTCCAAGTCCATGACCATCCAGCCAAACCATTGGTAATAACAGCCCATGAATCAGTATACAATCACTTATCTGGCCATTTCTCCTTTCAAGCAAAGTTAACAATCAAGAGCACTGCTCAAAGTTCTGCCCATTGGGAGGATTTCCCTCCACCACTGTCCTTCAGGAAGGTCTCAGAAAGGTGCTGTAATGCTGCTCCTCTCCACTTTCAAGGGGTGCCTGCATATCGCACAGAACCATCTGCAAACCAGGCACAAGTTTCTCTTCCTCAGTCAACTGATTATACGGAACTGTCCATGAGGCCATAGGAGCTGACTAGGGGATGGAAGGTAATGTGACCGGAGTGGAAACCATGGCCAATTGGGCCACTTCCTCATGCAACTTACTTCTGCCTTCAGGTCTTCTTTGAGCCCGATCTTGTATATACCACTTCAGTTTAATGATGGAGTGCTTCTGTGAACATCCAACTTTATGGCTCTGTGAGTCTGACAACACTCAGTTCACGATGGGCAACTCATGACTTGGTGGCCCAGGGATAAGCATTCAGTGTCTACAAGGCCCAGTAACAAGCCAAAAGTTGTTTCTCAAAAGGAAAGTAGTTATCTGCAGAGGATGGCAGGGCTTTGTTCCAAAATTCTAAGAATACAAACAGCATCTCTATCTGCCACTGATACTTCCAGCATCATTGGATTGGCTGAATCATATGCCCCAAGTGGCAGAGTGGCTTGCACTGCAGCCTGAACCTATTGCAAATCTTTCTCTTGTTCTGGGCCCCACTCAAAACCAGCAGCTTTTTGAGTCACTTGATAAATAAGCCAGAGTAGCACACACTAATGAGGGATACATTGCCTCCCAAATTCAAAGAGTCCTACCAGGCATTGTGCCTCCTTTCTAGTTGTGGGAGGTGCCAGATGGAATAACTTATCCTTCACTTAAAAAGAAATATCTTGACATGCCCCACAACACTGGACCCCTAGAAATTTCACTGAGGTGGAAGGCGTCTAAATTTTTCTTGGATTAATTTCCCACCTTCTGGCATGTAAATTTTTTACCAACAAGTCCAGAGTCATTGACACTTCTCCCTTTCTAGGTCAAATCAGCCTCGTGTCAGCAATTTATTGGGCCAGTGTGAGACCTTGTGAAAAGGAAAGGTGATCAAGATCCCTGGGAACTAAATTATGACATAATGCTGCAGAGTTGACATTCCCCTTAAGTAGGACAGTGGAGCTATATTGCTGGCCTTGCCATCTGAAGGCAAACTGCTTCTGGTGGTCCTTTGAAACAGATATGGAGAAAAAGGCATTAGCCAGATCAATAGCTGCATACCAGTTACCAGGTGATGTATTAATTTACTCAGCAATGAAACCACATCTGAAACAGTAGCTGCAATGGAGTCACAAGCTGGTTAAGTTTTTGATAATACACTGTCATTCTCCAAGATGCATCTATTTTTTGCACAGACCAAATCGGTGAGTTGAATGAGGATGTGGTGGGAATCACCATCTCTGCATACTTCAAATCCTTGATAGTGGCAGTAATCTCTGCAGTCCCTCCAGGAATGCGGTATTGCTTTTGGTACTATTTTTCTAGGTAAGGGCAGTTCCAATAGCTTCCAGTTGGCTCTTCCTATCATAATAGCCCTTACTCCACATGTCAGGGATACAATGTTGGGGTTCTGCCAGTTGCTGAGTATATCTATTTCAATTATGCTGTCTGTAACTGGGGAAATCACTGCAGGATGGGTTCAGGGACCCACTCGACCTACTGTGAGATGAACCTGAACTAAGACTCTATTAACAACCTGACCTCCATATGCACCCACTCTGACTGGTGGGCCACAGTGATGTTTTGGTTCTCCTGGTATTAGCTTGGGCAGAGCCAGTAACGAGTAATCCCCTAAAAGTCTGATTATTTCCTTTTCCCCAATGAACACTCTCTCTTGCAAAAGGCTGTAGATCCCTTTGGGAAAGACAGTGAGAAAGATTAACAGTAAAATTTTTTGGCAGACCCATCCTCCCCTTCATTCAAGGGGTTGTGAGTCCGCAAACTGGTTCAAGTCTGGGAATTTATTGAGGGGTCATCACTTTCTGATGGCGCAGTGGTTAAGCATTTGGCTGCTAACCAAAGGTCGGCAGTTCAAAACCACAAGCCGCTCCTTGGAAACCCTATTGGGCAGTTCTACTCTGTCCTATAGGGTCGCTATGAATCGGAATTGATTCAACACAGCAAGTTTTTGGTTTTTTGACTTTTTATTCTGGTTATTCAAGTTAGACTGCCATTCACTTGACCTAGAATTCTTCCACTTGTACAGATCAAGTAAATATTTCATAGATTTCCCATCTACTTCACTCCTAGGGAAACCATGGCTAAGTAGCCAATGCCGTAAGTCCATACGGGTCAGATTATTCTCATTACTGCTTTGACTCTGCTCTTAGGTAACCATGCCCACCTTGTCTTTGTCAATTGAGTGCTGCCACTTAGCCCCATTGTAGTTAGGTGTTTTAGTTCAGTTAGAGCAACACCCTCTTTCAAATCTGACTTACATAAAATAGCAATCACAGCAGTCTTCAAGGATGCTTCCTTCACAAATTTGTTCCTCACTGTTGTGGTAAAAGGTGTGACCTCTGGACACTCCATGTGTAGGTCTGTGGATCTAACCTGATAAATCCACTCTAACATGTCAATTTCCCAAAGCCTTTGGATACTTTCTTCTATAGTATACCAAGGCAGGTCTGATACTTCAACTTGATTTAGTGTAGGCCACCCAGAAATCCATACCTCAGTGAACCAACCAAATAAACTATTAGATCCTTTCTTAACCTCTCGAGCTGAAACATTCAGTGAAGAATCTGTGCTCAGTGGGCCTATATCAATAAACTCAGACTGATCCAACTTTATGTCGTTGTACCAATTTCCCACACCCTTAATAATCATTCCCACACATATTCCCCAGGTTTCTGTTGGTACATATTAGAAAATCAAGCAGTTCTTTTGGAAAGTATTGTATTTCCTCCTGGGTCCCACTTTGTACTTCACCTTTTGGGGCTTGCTGGGACTTAAGTCTAGTTATAGGTCTAGAAGCAAAAATGGATGCTGGGGATATGTTTTGAGAACATTCAGCAATGTCTTGTAATGCATCTGCCTCTGGTGATGCCCCAGGAAGTGACTCAGATGCCAGCCCAGGTGATATCTCAGACAAAGGCTCTTCAGACACAGCTGGCTTAATCTCATCAGACGGGGGTCGAGGGGTTCTGGTTTTGCTGGCAGGAGCAATTCAACAAAATTTAGGGTCTTAGTGCTTGCAGCTTCCTGATTATCTGCCCATATGTCCCCATTCCAAGTTTCAGGACACGATTTCATCTCAGTCAATGCCTTCATTTTAACTTCAGACACCACTCAAGGTTGGGAATTCAATTGGCCTTGAATTCAGTCACTGTTATGATAAGACTCTGAGTTTGGTTTTGGCAATAGGCAGCAGTGTTACTACAAGAAATAAGGCTTTCTATCAAGATACAATTGGAAATTTTTAGGTCATTTATGCAGTACTTGAGCTTTGACTCTGTAGTCCTGAGCTCATCTCTTCCTTTCACCACTTTGTCTAGCGAAAGTAGGCCCAACCAACCAGCTTCCTTATACTTTTAATTCTGAAAAAATTGCAGAAAAGTATCAAACATCCATCACCCAGAACCTCACCTCTCACCAATACTTGATCTATCTGTGGTGACATTTTGCATATTTCAATTGCCACTTCCAGTCATGGATTAGTAGTGCCCACTTTACTACTGGAAGTAGAGTCATCAACATCTTTAAGACTAACCAGACTTGAGAACCAATTTAGAAAACTCATCCTTACAATTTTGTTTCTCTAGACCCACTCCCAGTACCAAATGTCTTAAGCTGGGTTCTCTAGAGAGGCAAAACTAGTGAAGCATCTACCAGGTGCTCCTTGGAAACCCTGTAGGGCAGTTCTACTCTGTCCTATAGGGTAGCTATGAGTCAGAATCAGCTCAATGGCAATGAGTTTGGTTTGGGTTTGGAGATATATATGTATGTATGTATGTATATGTACAGATATATAGAGAGAGAGACAGAGAGAGAGAGATTTATATCAAGGAAATGGTTCATGCGGTTATAGAGGCTGGAAAGTCCCAAGTCTGTGGGTCAGAAGTCATGCTGGAGACTTCTCCTACTCATGTAGTCTCAGGAGCTGAGGAATCGGCAGGTCAGATGGCTGGCTGCTAGTTCAAGGCCCCTGAACTGGAGATCAGATGTGACAAGTTGAATGCAGGATCTAGAGCAGAGCAAAAAACCAGTGAGCTTTGCCGTAAAGTCCATATATATTGGATACATGCCCCTAAGGAAACTCCCTTTCAGTTGATTGGCTGCTCATAGCAGATCTCATTATGGAGGTGATTACATTATATCAGATCTCATTGTGGAGTTGATTATGTCATTACATATCTGCCAAACTACATTTTAACTGCCAAACCATCGAGAATCATGGCCCAGCCAAGCTGACAGACAACCTTAACCATCATGACAGTGTTATAGTTTTGTTCCAATTATAAAACGTTATTTAGAAAAATAAAAAGGAAAAAAATCTATTTTATTGACCCATATTTTTGTTCTTTCCGTTGTTCTTTCTTCCTTCATGATGGTCCAAGATTCTTTATTTTATTATTTCCTTTTTTTTTGTAAGAGAATTTCCTTTAGTCATTTTTTTAGTGTAGATCTGCTGGTGACAAATTTTTTTTAGTTTTCTTTTATATTATAATGTTTTTATTTATCTTTCATTCCTGAAGGATAAAGAATTCTGGATTCACAGTTCTTCTCTTTCAGCACTTGAAAACGTTGTGCAACTTCTTTTGGCCTCCATGGGTTCTAGTGAGAAATCTGTTGTCATTCAAATTTATTTCCCCCCTATGAATAAGGCATCATTTCTCTCTCATGCTTTGAGATTTTTTTCCTTTGTCCTTAGCTTCTAGAGTCTGACTATGATGTATCTTGGTCTGGACTATTTTGGGTTTATTCTGTTATGGTTCTTTCAATTTTTTGAATCTATAGGTTTATGTATTTTATCAAATTTGGGAAATTTTTGGTTATTATTTATTCAAATACTATTTTAGCACTGCCATCTTTCTCCTCTCCATCTCAGACTCCAATGATGCAAGTGTTAGATCTCTCATTATAATCCTACAGTCTTCTGAGGATCTGTTCATTTTTTTCAGTCTATTTTCTCACTTGTGTTCAGAGTGGATAATTTCTAAGGTTTTATCTTCAAGTTCACTGTTACTTTCCTCTGTCCTCTGCATTCTGTAGTTGAACTCATGTATTTTTTTATTTCAGTCTATATATTTTTCAGTTCTAAAATTTCAATTAGCTCTTATAACTTCTGTTTGTTTGCTGAAATTTCCTATTTCACCATTGAAACTTTCTATTTTTTTTATTTGTTCCTGACATGTTTGTAATTACTCATTGAAGCATTTTTATGATGATTGCTTTAAAAATTTTGTCCTATAATTCTAATATTTCTGTCATCTCGATGTTGGCATCTGCTCATTGTCTTTTCTAACTCATTTTGTGATATTCTTAGTTCTTAGTACGGTGAATATTTTTTTATTAAAGCCTGGATATTGTCTATAACAGCTTTATTGAGATATAACTCACAAACACTAAATTTACCCTTTTAATATGTACAATTCAATAGCTTTTAGTTTGTTCACAGAGATTTACAACCATCACCACAATCAATTCTAGAATATTTTCACTTCCCCAAAAAGAAACCACACTACCTTTAGCCATCATCCTCCAAATCCCTCATATCTCCCAGCCCTAAGCAATCACTAATCTACTAGTTGTCTCTATAGATTTTCTTATTCTGGACATTTCTTATAAACAGAACCTTACTGTATGTGGTCCTTTGTGATGGGCTTCTTTCACTTGGCATGATGTTTTCAAAGCTTCATCCATGTTGTAGCATGTATACATTCTTTTTGCGGCCAAATAATATTTCAGTGTATGCATAAACCACATTTGTTTACTCATTCATCCATTGATGGACATCTGTATTATTTTCATTGTTTGGCTATTATGAATATTGCTGCTATGAACATTCATGTGAACGTTTTTGAGTGGACATATGTTTTTATTTCTCTTGAGTATATATACTTAGGAATTGAATTGTAGATCATATGGTAACTTTAGTTTAACCATTTGAGGAACTGCTACACTGATATCCAAAGCAGTGGTACTAGTTTACATTCCCAACAGCATATGAGGATTTCAATTTCTCCACATTCTTACCAACATTTGTTATTGTCTTTATTTTTTATTATTTCCATCCTAATGGATGTGATTTATATCTCACTGTGGTTTTGATATGCATTTCCTTGATGGCTATTTATGTTGAGCATCTTTTCATGTGCTTATTGATCATTTATATATCTTCTTTAGAGAACTGGCTATTAAGATCTTTGGCCCATTTTTTAAAATTTTGTCTTTTGTCTTTTTATTATTGAGTTGTAATAGTCACTTTTATACTCTAGATACAAGTCCCTTATCTGAAATATGATTTTTTAAAAATTTCTCCATTCTGTGACTTTACATTTAAAGTAAATATTGATATGATATGGCTTAAGTCTTTTCACTGTCTTGATGGTGTCCTTTGAAACATAAAAATTTTAAATTTTGGCAGAGTCAGCATAGCGCTAGATGCACCACGCCATCCCTCCACAACAAAGACCCAAAAAACTAAGCCAAACAGAGATAAACATCAATCCTGGAATCTTAAGTGTCAAATGAAGACATAAACAACCCAACCATGGAATAAGAAACTGACAGAGAACAGAGAGCAAGGCGAGATATGGAGCAGAGGTCCCTTATCAGCTAATGTAGCACGGATTTGCCATCTTAGACTCCTGTCTGAGATTGGCAGACAGGGAGTACAGGAAAACAGCTTCACGGAGCTCCCAGCAGGAGACAGAGCATCTGGTAACCAGTGATACATGCTTTCCTACTATCCAGCCTTCTTTCCCCTGCTTGGCCTCCTCCACTTCCCAGGGGGCCATGTTCACTCAGCCAGAAGGTACCGACTCTGTCACTTGGGTTCACCCTGCCCACATGACCATCTTCTTCAGTGCTGTTTCTTTGTTGCTGGTGTTGCTTTTTTTGGCTTCTTTTGGTTTCTTCCCTGTCTCTCACCTTCTCCCCCTCCTTTTTCTTGAACACCTGGCTCCATGTGCCATCTTTGCTTCTTCTTGACAGGCTGTGAGGCACCACTCAGCTTGGGAACTGCTTCCCCAGTCCACCCCACCATGCTGGTAGGATCCCTGGGGTCTCTTATTGTTTGTTTTCTTTTTTCCTTTTTGTTTTTCTTCATTTCTCAGTTTCTTGACTCTCTCTACTTACCTTCTTTCCTGTCTCCTGAATACTTGGCACTGTGTGCTATCATAGCCCCTTCTAGCTGGGCTGTCCTGTTTGGCTTGAGAGCCACTTCCCTGGTCTGTGCAACTGCACTGGTGGGATCCCTGGGGGCTTTCTTTTTATAATTTTAATTTTCTTTCTTTTTCTTTATATTTTTATCCTTTATTCTTTTTGTTTTTCTTCATTTTTCAGTTTCTTGTCTTTCTCTACATTCTTTCTTTTCCTGTCTCCTGAATACCTGGTGCTGTGTGCCATCTCTGCCCTTTCTAGACAGGCTGTGCCCCGAGGCCTGGGAGCCACTTCCCCAGTTGCTGGTGGGATCCCTGGGGGTACTTCTTTTTTAATTTTTTTTTAACTTATTTTTTATCTTTTTCTTTTTCCTTTTTGTTTTTCTTCATTTCTCAGTTTCTTGTCTGTCCACTCCAATGGCAGACTCCCTCAGCAGCAGTATTTTTTTAACCCCTGTTTCTCTCTCCTCTTTCTCTTCTTTCCCATAGTCAGCTTAGCTCCACACATCACAACCTCCCCCATCCCTCCTGCCTATCTGCCCTGTCCCCTGAACTTTGCACCCCTGAGCAGCACAGGCATGGCCTACCAGAACCTGTCCTGCACTAATCCCAAGCCAGCCCTGTCTGCCCCAGTAAGTGCCACCAACAACGCATCCCAGCAACGCCCCTTCAGCTAGACCTAACCTGCTGCACCAGAGCTGAGCAACTGGCCCTGCCCATTGGATGAAGAGGTGAAAAGTATCATGCCCACAGACAAAAACAAAGAACGCCTGCTCAGACATAACCAAATGAAACAAAAAAGCAGGACAAAACGAACAAATCCACAATCAATAAATGAGGAATAACTACTGAATGTTCTGAAGACAGCAGACAATATCAAAACACAAAAAAGGACAGGATAGTTCCAGTAGGTGTCCAAAATAAAACACCAGATGATTTTCCAGTAGAAGAAAAGGCACTAGAACTACCTGACAGGGAATTCAAGTCTAATATTCAGAGCTATCCAAGAGTTGAAGCAAAAAGTAGACAAAAATGAGGAAAAATAGACAAATTCATGGAAAAGGCAGAGAAAATCATGGGAAATACAGATAAAACAATGGAAGAATTCAGGAAAATAATACAGGAACAAAATGTCAAAATAAATTCAAAACTGGAAATCATACAAAAACATTAGAAATCCAAAAGTTAAACAAGATTTCAGAAATGGACAGTGTCATAGAAGGGCTGAGGAGCAAGTCTGAAACAATGGAAGACAGGATTAGCGAAATCGAAGACAAATACTTGGATACCACTTTGTTTAAGGAAAAATCAGAGAAAAGAACAAAGGAAAATTAAGAAACACTGAGAATGATGTGGGATACAATCAAAAGCAAAAATGTGTGAGTGATCAGAGTTCCAGAACACAGGGAGAAAACAGAAAACACAGAGAGGATCATTGAAGAATTGCTGACAGAAAACTCCCCTAATATCATGAAAGACAAAAAGTTGACCATCCAAGAAGCTCAACAAACTTCTGGGATAGACCCCAAAAGAAAATCACCAAGGCATATCATAATCACACTCACAAAAACTACAGACAAAGAAAGAATCAGAGCAGCTCAAGAAAAATGAAGTCACATACAGAGGGGAAACAATAAGAGTAAGCTCTGGTTACTCAGCAGAAACCATGCAGGCAAGAAGGCAATGGGATGACATATATAAAACCTTGAAAGAAAAAAGAAAATTGCCAACCAAGAATAGTAAATCCTTCAAAACTCTCTTTCAGATATGATGGTGAAATTAGGACATTTCCAGATCAACAGAAGTTAAGGGATTGTGTAAAAACCAAACCAAACTTACAAGAATTATTAAAGGGAGTCCTTCAGTTTGAGAACAAACAACATCAGATGACAGCCTGAATCTAGGAATCAAGATCACACCAAACAGAAACCAACCTAGGAAATGAACTCTCAAGGACTATTCAAAACAAAAATATTTACAACAGGGAGCCAGAGAGGTTAATCTGTAAATGACAACAATGTCAGAACAATAAAAGAAAGAATAAACAGTGTAGGTATAGAACTTTGTAATGCAGAGGAAGGCAAGGCAATATCAAGTAATAAAAGACTGGTTCAAACCTAGGAAGATAAGGGTAAACTTCAAGGTAACCACAAAGAAAGTTAACAAACCTACTCATCAAAATAAAGAAGAAAAACATAAAGTCTCAGTAAAAACAAAATCTACA
>NW_004443974.1:1059562-1100757 GCF_000243295.1 Trichechus manatus latirostris
ATGACAGCAATAAACTCACACCTATCAATAATTACACAGAAGGTAAATGGCCTAAATGCACACAAAAAGAGACAGAGAGTGACAGAATGGATTAAAAAAAAAACAGGATCCATCAATAAACTGTCAACAAGAGACACACCTAAGAAACAAAGACGGAAATTTATTAAAAATCAAAGGATGGAAAAAAATATATCAAGCAAGCAGCTACCAAAAAAAACCACAGAAGTGGCAATACTAATCTAAGATAAAACAGACTTTAAAACAAAATCCACCATAAAAGACAAAGAAGGGCATTATATAATGATTAAAGGGACATCACGAAGACATAGCCATGATAAATATCTACTACACACCCAATGAAAAGGCTTCAAAATACATAAATTCTAACAGCACTGAAAAGAGAAATTGACAGTTCCACAATAATTGTAGGAGACTTCAACACACCACTTTTGGTAAAGGAGAGGACATCTAGAAAGAAACTTAACAAAGATACAGAAGATCTCAATGCCACAATCAGTCAAGTTGAACTCATGCTCATATGTAGAACACCCACCCAACAGCTACAAAGTACACATTCTTTTCCAATGCACGTGGAAAATTCTCCAGAATAGACTACATCTTAGGCCACAAGGCAACCCTCAACAAAATCCAAAACATTGAGATAATACAAAGTATCTTCTCTGACCACAATGCTATCAAAGTAGAAATTAACAATAGGAAGAGCAAGGAAAAAAAAAATCAATTACATGGAAACCGAATAATACCCTGCTTAAAAACCACTGGATAATAGAAGAAATCAAATATGGAATCAAGAAATTCCTAGAATCAAAGGAGAATGAAAACACATCATACCAAAACCTTTGGGACACAGCAAAGGCAGTGCTCAGAGGTCAATTTGTAGCAATAGATGCACACACCAAAAAAGCAGGAACAAAATCAAAACGTTAGCTACACAACTTGAACATAAAGAGAGCAGCAAAAGAAGCTTACAGCCACCAGAAGAAAGGAAATAATAAAGATGAGAGCAGAAATAAATGAAACAGAATAGAAAAACAATAGAAAGGATCAGGAAAACCAAAAGTTGGTTCTTTGAAAGGATCAACAAAATCGACTAACCACTGGCCAAACGACAGAAGAAAATCAAGAGAGGACGCAAATAACCCAAATAAGAAATGAAATGGGGGACATTACAACAGATCCAACTGAAATAAAAAGGATCATAACAGAGTATTATGAAAAACTATCCTCCAACAAATTTGAAGACCTAGAGGAAATGGACAAATTTCTAGAAACATGCTATTTACCCAAAGTAACAAAAAATGGTGTTGAAATTCTGAATAGACTCATAACAAGAGATTGAAAATGTAATAAAAGAAAACTCCCAACATTAAAAAGCCCTGGCCCCGATGGCTTCACTGGAGAATTCTACCAAACATTCAGAGAAGACTTTATACCAGTACTACTCAAACTAACTATTTCAGAACATAGAAAAGGAAGGGATACTTCTGAATTCATTCTATGAAACCAGCAAAACCCTGATACCAAACCCAAGCAAAGATATCACAAAAAAGGAAAATTTCAGACCAAAATCTTTTATGAATATAGATGCAAACATTCTTAACAAAATTCTAGCCAACAGAATTCAGCATCATATAAAATAAAATAATACACCATGTACAAGCGGAATTCATACCAGCTATGCAAAAATGGTTCAACATTAGAAAATCAATGAAGGTAATGCACCACATAAATAAAAGAATCACACAATCATCTCAACTGATGCAGAAAATTCATTCTTCAAAATCCAACACTCATTCCCGATAAAAACTCTCAATAAAATAGGTATAGAAGGGAAATTCCTCAACATAATACATTAGAGATTAGACAGACCCATAAAACAAAATGAGACTAAAGGGGCACACCAGCCCAGGGGCAAGGATGAGAAGGCAGGAGGGGACAGGAAAGCTGGTAATAGGGAAGGGGAAAGTGTTGACATATCGTGGGGTTGTTAACCAATGTCATAAAACAATATGTGTACTAACTATTTAATAAGAAGCTAGTTTGTTCTGTAAACCTTCATCTAAAGCACAATAAAAAAAAAAACTCAATAGAAAAAAAAATTTTCAGAAATGATCTCTCTTGGCCTATTCTCTTTCTTCCATGCTTTTGGGAATATCTGAAATATAACCAGGTACATTTTCACATGCCAGTTCACATTTTTGATACCACATTCTGTGGGCTGGACCACAGCAGGCCTGTCTTTCGCTCCCACCTCAAGGGCTGGCTAGTTGGCTTGGTCTCTCTCCAGTTATCTAAACCCTAGAGTGTGCCCCAAACGGCATGGCTCACACCTTAATGTTTTCACACCTAGAACTATAATCTTGATTACTGCACAGCTAGCACTTATCTCCTACTTGTATTAGAAACTGGTAGAAAATAAATGCTATGAATAATTAAACTAGCTAGTCAGATCAATGTCTGGAGACCTTCAATAAAAGGAAAGGTGAATATGTTAAATATAAACCAAAAGCAAAAGTATTATTTTCATGTAAAAATCAAACAAAATCAGAGTGAAAATGTTATTTTTACTCTGTCAAGGATCTTCATGGAAACTATGGGAGTTGGTATAACAAGAGTACTTAAAATTTGTTTTTATTAGATAAGGACATAAATTTAAAGCTAAATCCCTCCTGCTTTCTCTCCAACTCCTGGTCTATTCCTAAGATGTTACTGTTGTTACTAGTTTCTTCTGTATATTATGTTATTTTAAAATTCTGCTTAAATTATTAATTGAACAACTAAACTTTACATATTAAAGATACTTTGTGCAAAACAAAGTTTTAAATTTTGATGATGTCTAGTATATTCATTTTTTTCTTTTGCTGATTGTGCATTTGGTGTCATATCTAGAGACCATAGCCTAATCCAAGGCCACAAAGATTGATGTCTATGTTTTCTTTTAGTGTAGTTTTAGCTCTTATATTTAGGTTTTTGTTCCATATTTGAGTTAATTTTTGTATATGGTTGTAAGGTAGGGGTCCAGATTCATTCTTTTGCATGTGAATAACTATCCTGGAACCATTTGTTGAAAGGAATTTTTTGGCATGGAATTGGCTTGCCTTCCTCATCACAGATCAATTGACCATAAATGTGAGTGTTTATTTCTGGTCTCTCAATTCTATTTCATTGATCTATATGTCTACCCCTATGTCAGTACAACACTGTCTTGATTAATGCAGCTTTATAGTAAGTTTTGATATCCAGAGTGTGAGTCTCCCAATATTTTTTCCTCTTTTTAAAGACTGTTTTGACTATTATGGAGCCCTTGAGTTCCCACATGAATATTAGGATCAGCTTGTCAATTTCTGCAAATAAGTCATCTTTCATTTTGATAGAAATTGCATTGACTCTTACATCAATGTGAAGAGTATTGCCATTTTAGCAACATTAAATCTTTCAAACCATGAACACAGGGTGCTTTTCCATTTGTTTTGTTGTTGTTGTTGTTAGCTGCTGTCAAATTGGCCTCAGAATCACGGTGACCCCACGCATAACTGAATGAAACGCTGCCTAGTTCTGTACCATCCCTATGATTGGCTGCAAATGGAACCATTATGATCCATAGTGTTTTCACTGGCTGATTTTCGAAAGTGGATTGCCAGACCTTTCTTCCTAGTCCATCTTCATCTGGAAGCTCTGACAAAACCTGTTCAGCATCATATGGGTGGTGGCTACACATGAGGTGCATTGGCCAGGAACTGAACCCAGGTCTCCCATGTGGGAGACAAGAATTCTACCACTGAACCACAAATGTCCCCTCCATTTGATTTAGTCTTCTTTAATTTCTTTGAACTATATTTTATAGTTTTCAATGTACAAGTCTTGCACTTCTTTGGTTAAATTTACTTCTATGTATTTTATTATTTTTGATGTCATTATAAATGGAATGGCTTTTTTCATTTCATTTTTAGTTTGCTCATTAAACTGCATAAAAATTCAATTAATTTTTGTATACTCATCTTGTATCCTGCAACTTTTCTGTATATAAATTCATGTCTTCTGTGAATAGAGATAGTTTTACTTCTTCCTTTCCAACCTGGATGCCTTTTATTTATTCCAGTACAATGTTTAATGGAAATGTTGAGAGTGGACATCCTTGTCTTGTTCCTGATCTTAGGGGGAAGGCATTCAGTCTTTCACCCTTAAGTATGATGTTATCTGTGGGTTATTTGTAGATGTCATTTATCAGGTTGAGAAAATTCTCTTCTCCTACTTTTTTGAGGTTTTTTGTTTGTTTGTTTATCATAAAAGGGTATCTTCTCTCTTTTTTTTTCTTTTTCAATCTAGCTAAATGTTTGTCAATTTTGTTAATCTTTTCAAAGAACTAACTTTTGGTTTGATTGATTTTTCCTATTGTTTTTCTATTCTCTGTTTAATTAATTTGTGCTCTAATCCTTACTATGTCGACCTTCCTTCTGCTTACTTTGGATTTAGTTTGCTCTTCTTCTGTGTGTCTTATGTTTGAAGTTTAGGTTGTTGATTTTATGTATTTCTTCTTTTTTAATACAGGTGTGTAGATATACATTTCCCTCTGAATACTGCTTTAGCTATATCCCATAAATTTTAGTATGTTGTGCCTTCATTTTCATTTATATCAAAATATTTTCTAGTTTTCCTTGTGATTTCTTCTTTGACCCATCAGTTATTTAGTACTGTGTTGTTTAATTTCCACATATTTGTTAATTTCCCAAATTTATTGTTATTAATTTCTAACTTCATTGCACTCCTTTTAAATGTATTGAGGCCAGTTTTATGGCTTAGCATATGGTCTATCACGGAAAATTCTCCATGTATACCTAATAAGAATATACAATTATGCTGTTGTTAGGTGGAGTATTCTATAGTCATCTGTTAGATCTAGTTGGCTTACAGTGTTGCTCAAGTCTTCTGCTTCCTTATTGATCTTCTGCCTAATTTTTCTATTCATTTTTGAAAGTGGAGTATTGAAGCCTCCAGCTATTATTGTTGATTTCTATTTTTCCTTTCAATTCTGTTGACTGCTTCATATATTTGGGCTTTGTTGTTAAGTGAGTATATGTTTATAATTGTTATATTTTCCTGATGGATTGACCTTTTCATCATTGTAAAATGTCCCTCTTTATCTCTAGTTACACATTTTGTCTGATATTATTATAGCCACTCCTGCTTTCTTATGGTTGCTGTTTTCATGATATATCTTTTTTCATCATTTACTCTCAGCCTATTTGTATCTTTGAATCTAAATTGTGTCCCCTCTACAGCGTACAGTTGGACCTTGTATTTTTAATTAGATTGTTTAATTCATTCACATTTAATGTTATAGTTGAAATAGTTGGATTTACACCTGCCATTTTACTTTTTTCTTAATTTCTCATGTCTATTTTCTTTCTCTAGTCCTCCTTTACTGCTTTCTTCTGCATTAAGTGAATATTTTCTAGTGTAAATTTTATTCTCTTAATGATTTTTTCACTATTATTTTTAGTTATTTTCTTTGTGGTTGCTCTAAGGCATACCATATACATATTAACTTATCAGAATCTACTTCAGATTTATACTAATTTAGTGCCAGTGAGGTGCCTGCACAATTCTGGAGCCAATTGTAACCAAGACAAGCAGTGTACTATCAGCCACATCCCAGCAGCAAGAGGAGTGGGAATTAGTAGCACCAGTTAGATACTAGTGAGGATAGAGTTTTAATTCTCATGGAATCCAGACTTCTGGATACCATGGAGATTGAAGTAACCCACCCAACCGGAGGTGTTCTTTGAACCTTGAACCTTGAGAATACTGGTCTTCTAAAAGTCACCTGTAAGTCAAACAACAGTCTAGCCCTGGGCTTTGTGCTTTTTTATAGAATTATCTCTATGCAGTTGGTTTCGACAAACAGACATTCCAAAGATCAGACTAGAAGTTCTGTCTTAGGGCCAGTCAGTAATTACTTTAATTACTCTTCAAGACAATGCTGTGTGGAATCCTGCTTGACCACAAATTGTTTTATTAGTTCTACACTGGCCCTTTCTCCATGGCAATGTATAATTACTAGCAATAAGATGGAGTATAAGAATCTTTGGTAGTTCTTTTTTCTTTGGAACACTTTTGACTCCCTAGTCAAAATGGCACCCCAATTTACAAATCATATATTAACAATCCGCTTGTATTATTGGATTAATACAATTTTTGTTTTAACACTAGTGTGTCTCAGCCCTTGACTCTGCATTAGAATCATCCATGGAGCATTTAAAAATACCAATATATCAACCCCACCCCCAAAGTTTCTGATTCAGGTAAAGCCTGGGCATTGGTATTAAGTTTGCAGTCAGAATTCAGAACCAGACACAGCACAGTATATCTTCTGAGGTTGCACCCGCTGAGGAGCTAAGGCCACCAAGCCATACTTTGTCCAGTTCCCACGTTGCCTAATAGACTACCAGACAGTCCTATCACACTTGCTAATTATTCGGTTTTTCCCTTAGGCTAGACCCCTGATCAAAAGCTTAGTCCTGGCCAGAACCCTCTCATTTAGATGCTAATGACCATATTCCCAGCTGCTAGCCAAGATCCTTTTCCACAAAGATCACACTGAACTAAGGTCTTGCCACTGCTCTGGTCTCAGATATTATCCTCTCCAAAGGCTCTTACCACTGTTCATGCCTGCCCATCGGATCAGATCCTTTTGGATATTGATATTGGTCTTTCCCACAGCTACAGCTGTGTTCCCTACAGCATTCCAGCCCCACACACTTCCTTCTATATGCTCCAGAAGCAGAGATTTCCATTTTTGTAAGTGTAAGTCAGGAAGCCAAACTAGGTAATCAAAATTAAAATTATTATGCACCAGACAGTTCAATCCCAATGGGAACATCACAAATGAGTACCAAAAATCTGTAATGCTCAAGTTCCAAGTTTCAAAGTCAGATTCTCATACACATGGATCCACCCTCCCCCCAAAGCCCATGGACAAAAGCTTTCCCTCTTATCTGACTTGTCCCTTCTGTGAGTTCACCCCACAAATGTTGTGGTTCATTAACAGAAGGTGTTTTAATTACCACCTCATTATCTCCCTGAGCGGGAGATGTTTCCACAGAGCACACCTAACCAGAATTCACAACTATGGACCCATTTGTCATTCCAGTTAAGGGCAATCAGGCAGGGTTCATCTGTAGGTGTGAATGAGTCTAAATGGGATTTACATGTGCTGTCTACCTCTCATGTATGTTTAATTAGTGGAGGAATGTTGGTGATGAGCAACTGGCATAAGCAGGCTGGGTGGAGGACCATCCCATACGCACACTCACACCCATACCCACACAGTGTAGACTTTTTTCATCATTTTAAACAGACTAACTGCTTACCTGGATCTGATGTTCAGATTCCTAGGAAGTAGAGAATGCTTTTATCATATGAAAAAAATGAATGCACAACAGTACAGTTAACCCTCTGAAGTCTAACTTTGCATAGAACACAGGAGTTTTGACAACATGAGCCTTCTTGGTTTAGGGGCAGAGGAGGTTCGACCATTCTCTCATTCCACTTCCAATAGGCACTAACATTGGAAAATGTGGCTTCCATCTCAAACAAGCAGTAACACTGGAAAACCTGGCTAAGTGGGATGTTGGCAGACACGCACCTCACACTTTATCCTGCAGGTCTGGGGCCTGCTCCTTTTCCCTTTGAAAGGGGCTGAGTCACCATCCAGAGCTGGCACTGCAGGACTTCTGGCTGCCTGGACCCTGGCTCAGTCCAGAAATGGAGGTGTAGTTTGATGAGTTGCTTATTTGGAGCGGGAAGAAGAGGGAGGAAGAGAAAGAGCTCAAAACTGTACGTTCAAGGGCAGAAACAGGACCTTTTGTTCAGAGTGTGAGCTGGTAGTGAAATGAGCTCTTTTAAGTGAAGAAGCAGACAGCACTGGACAGATAGAGGCCGGGGGCAGGGGCTGTTTCACACTTAAAGGAATCGAGTCAAAGATGTTGGAGAGGAGAGCACGCAGCACACTTACGGCCTGGGCACCTCTTAGACTTAGGGCACCTCTCACTGCCCTTTTCTTTTCCTCTAACTTCTGATTCTACATTCTGTCCTGTCAATAAATGGTAGCCTGGAGGTGGGGCCAAGATGGCAGAATACTCAGATGCTTCCTTTGTGCAAAGACCCGAAAAAACAAGTGAATCGATTATGTATAACAATCTAGGAGCCCTGAACATCAACGGCAAGTTGAGGAATTAGACTGAGTGGCAGGGGGAGGGAGGGACGGTTCGGAAGCAGCGAGGAGTTGCCAGACCTGACCAGGCAGGAGCCGGCACCCTTCAGGCCAGATAGGCTGGTGTGCGTGGGGAGGCAAGCAGTAGTGCTCAGAAGGTGTTTTCTACATCGGGAGAGATTGAGCAGCAGAGAGTCTACTCACGCCTCCAGTACCAGTG
Organism: Trichechus manatus latirostris; assembly: GCF_000243295.1. Classification (NCBI taxonomy): domain Eukaryota; kingdom Metazoa; phylum Chordata; class Mammalia; order Sirenia; family Trichechidae; genus Trichechus; species Trichechus manatus. Next base: position 1,068,016 of record NW_004443974.1, read on the forward strand.
AAAAGGGGCACTCAATCAGCAAAAGATAAGTCATCTGTCCTACTGCGTAGATCAAAAAACACCCCTTTGGGAAAAAACTCTCTCCCATTTACCTGCTCCCTCCCCGCTGCGCACACGGCCCTGGACCAGCTTCAGTGATTACCAAGTCCCCTGGGCCGGAAGTGGGACCCATCATGTACCCTGAACCATTCTCCTGGTCTTGGAGAGGGAAAGAAATTAACAAACAGGAAAAAATCATCTGCCAGCTTCCCTAAGCTGGGTAGGCACAGCTCCTTTGCCTAGGCACAGGCATAAGGGGTCCGTGGACTTTGAATGCCTTTCACCCCTGCATAGACCTGTGTAGGCCCATTTCAGCAGCATAGTCTCTCATTACCACAGTAAAACAAGGTATATACCTGAAGCCTAACTTCAACTGTATCAGCTATACGGTGAACTGGCAGGTTTGTGACATTTGACACCACTCCGCCCATTAAACAGGGTCCTCACCTACCCAGCCTGATGACTGGTGGCTCCACCCACATCACCTAGCCACCTGTGACAGGGGTCCAAGAATAAGTGATGCCTCCCAGCCCTTACAGTCAACAGCATTTGGTGCTCATAGGCTGCCTGCAAAACCCACCCACCTACATGCTCTAGGGAACAGGGGCAGGCTTTCCTCCCAGACACTCAGGGAAAGCTGTCAGCCCCCTGCCTTGCTCAGTGCATGACCCCCTACTGCAGCAAGATACCTGTGCCTACACCAATCACCCCTGCCTGTCTAGGACTGTAGGTGAGAGCCTGCGCCACACACTTGCTGACTGACTACCTGGACACCTGACCTGAATTCTTACAAGAAAAGTAAACAGACTCCTGGGCTCACATACCTAGTAACAGATCTAACCACCTGATGACAGGAAGTTAGAGCTTCAAAGGCACCAATAATTAAACTAGCTCACACAAGCAGCCTATTTGAGCATATCAAAACAAGAAGCTAGGACACAGTAAGCAAACATAAAACAAATAAATATAATAACTTATTGATGGCTCAGAGACAACAGTCAATATCAAATCACATAAAGAGACAGACCACGATGGCTTCAGCAAGCTCCGAAAACAAAGAAACAAGAAATTTTCTGGAGGAAGAGAATGTCTTGGAATGACCAGAAGTAGAATACAAAAGATTAATATACAGAACTCTTCAAGAGACCAGGAAGGAGATCATGCAAAATGCAAAACAAGCCAAGGAACACACAGACAAAGCAGTAGAGGAACTTAAGATTAGAGAAGAGCATAATGACAAATTTAACAGGCTGGAAGAATCCATAGAGAGACAGCAATCAGAAATCCAGATTAACAATAAAATTTCAGAATTAGACAACTCAGTAGAAAGTCATAGGAGCAGAATTGAAGCAATGGAAGTCAGAATTAGTGAGACTGAAGATAAATCACATGACACCAACTTATATGAGGAAAAATCAGATAAAAGAATTTAAAAAAATGAAGAAATCCTCAGAATTATATGGGACTCTATCAAGAGGAATAATCTACAAGCGATTGGAGTACCAGAACAGGGGAGAATAACAGAAAATACAGACAGAATTGTTGAAGATTTGTTGGCAGATAACTTCCCTGATATCATGAAAGATGAGAAGATATCTATCCAAGATGCTCATCGAACTCCACATAAGGTAGATCCCAAAAGAAAGTCTCCAAGACATATTATAATCAAACTTGCCAAAACCAAAGATAAAGAGAGAATTTTAGGAGTGGCCAGGAATAAACGAAAAGTCATCTACAAAGGAGAGTCAATAAGAATAAGCTCAGACTACTCAGCAGAAATCATACAGGCAAGAAGGCAATGGGATGACATATATAAAGCCTTGAAGGAAAAAAATTGCCAGCCAAGAATTATATATCCAGCAAAACAGTCTCTCAAAAAAGATGGTGAAATTACAACATATTCAGATAAACAGAAGTTTAGGGAATTTGCAAAAACCAAACCAAAATTACAAGAAATACTAAAGGGAGTCCTCCAGTTAGAAAATCAATAACATCAGATAACAAACCAAGACTAGAACACATGACACAGCAACCCAGATAGGGAAGTTACAAAAATAAGTCAAAGCTAAAACACTGAAAATAAGAGAACAGAGACATCAATATGTAAAAGATGACAACATTAAAACAAAAAAGAGAGATGAAATAATGTAGTCACAGATCTTTCATATGGAGAGGAAGTCAACAAGATATAAAGAAATAAAACATTGGTTTAAACTTAGGAAAACAGAGGTAAATGTTAAGGTAACCACAAAGGAAACTAACAATCCTACATGTCAAAATAAAAAACGAGAAAAACATAAAGACTCAGCAAATACGAAATCAACAATGATGAAAAGAAAATACATAAAGAAAAATGACTCAGCACAGAAAATGAAGTGGAACAAAGAAACTGTCAACCACACACAAAAAAAAAGACATCAAAATGACAACACTAAATTGATACCTATCAATAATTACACTGAATCTAAATGGACTAAATGCACCAATAAAGACAAGAGTGGCAGAATGGATTAAAAGAACACGATCCATCTATATGCTGCCTATAAGAGACACACCTTAGACTTAAAGACACAAACTAAAACTCAAAGGATGGAGAAAAATATATTAAGCAAATAACAAAAAAGAGCAGGAGTGGCAATGTTAATCTCTGACAAAATGAACTTTAACATAAATTGTAGTCTATATAGGGTCACTTAGGTTTTAAATTACAGCTCAGCATTAAAGTTGGCCAACAAGATAATTGAAGATAGCGCTAGTCAGAATCCTGCACCTTGTACACTGTTCTTTGGGGTTAAAGATTCAAAAATATTTAAACTGGTATGAACTTTAAAATTCAACTCCTCCTCTGCCCACCCCCATCAGTACCAGAGTCCTGTGTACTTGGTGAATGTCAGCCTAGGGCTGGGGAGCTCACTGCTTCAAACCAGACTACTTAATTTTTAATTCTGTTTTATTGTTAGAAAGCTCTCTTACTTTCAGACTCAAAATCTGCCTTCGTGTAATTTTTGTCTACTGCCTGCACCCTGGGTAAGTCCACTCTCACTTGATAACTCACCTTTCAAATGTTTGAGGACAGGTTGTCATCACCTGGATTCCCTGCATCTCCTAAATCATTAACACCCACTCTCTGACTACACTCTACCATCCCTCAAGTACTCCACCGTGGCTGCTCTTCATCTTCACTGACATCTCTGGTTTCTCCATCTCTTATACATCTTCATCCTCCAGTCTCTGCCTGTCTCTCCTGTCAAAAATAAACAACTCAGAACACCATTAACAGATTGCTATGCAAGTTTAACACACTTTAAAATACAGTTGGGCAGCACATCAACACCAAGTAAATCAGTACTCTGATTAATTAAGATTTTCAGGGTACTTATATATAGTTTCATCAGGAACTTTGAACATAAAATTTTTTGATTAATTGACAATTATATCAGAATACATAAATCTTATAAGAGAGCAGTATGTGCTCAAACATTATAAAGAATAGAAATCTTGCCAAGACAATCACAAAATCAGTCAGCCATGATTGTAAGACCTCTGGAATCTTAGAAACAGGACATGTTCATTGATCTACTGTTTCCTGAAAGAATAACTTTCAAGTGTTTCAGTGAGCCTGACTATTTATATACAATTATGAGAAACAAGACAAGCTGCTTCTAAAGGTTAGTTAAGGCATAACTATAGGCTTTAAAAATTATATAAATATCATGGATTGAATTGTGTCCCCAAAAAATATGTGTATCAATTTGGCTAGGCCATGATTCCCAGTATTGTGTGATTGTGCATCATTTTGTCATCTGATGTAATTTTCCTATGTGTTATAAATCCTACCTCTATAATGTTAATCAGGTGGGATAGGTGGCAGTTATGTTACTGAGGCAGGACTCAATCTACAAGATTGAATTATGTCTTGAGACAATCTCTTTTGAGATTTAAAAGAGAGAAGAGAGACTGGGGACCTCACACCACCACGAAAACAGTGCCTGGAGCAGAGTGAGTCCTTTGGACCCAGGGTTCCGGCGCTGAGATGCTCCTAGTCCAGGGGAAGATTGATAACAAAGACCTTCCTCCAGAGCCGATAGAGAAAGCCTTCTCCTGGAGCTGACGCCCAAAATTTGGACTTCTAGCCTACTAGACTGTAAAAGAATAAACTTCTGTTTGTTAAAGCCATCCACTTGTATTTCTGTTACAGCTGCACTAGATGACTAAGACTATATATATATATATATATTTGACTATATATATATGATTATACAACACAGAGGTTTCTAACATTTAATAAGATGATTTTTAGTGTCATGAGCAAGACATCTCCCTCTGTTTTCATAAAGCAAAACTTACACTTTTATTTCACACTCTTCTATGTTCTGTCCAACTCAGATTCCTTGTCTGTCAGTGAAGCTTCTGCCATTCCATCAAGCCCATTTGGTAGAACTCCAGGCTTGGATGAACCCAACTCTACATTTTTTTGTGCTTGGTGAGCATTGCTGGAGAAAGTGCTCGACACCATAGTAGCCGTGTATATACCCATTGCCGTCGAGTCGATTCTGACTCATAGCGACTCTATAAGACAGAGTAGAACTGCCCCATAGGGTTTCCAAGGAGTAGCTGGTAGATTCGAACTGCCAACCTTTTGGTTAGCAGCCAAGACAACCTAGTAAGCACTTTATATTCATCACTTCCAACCTTACATGAGCCCCAAAACCACCCTGGTTGGATTTCCCTCATCTCATTTCCCACTACTCTATCGAATGTTTCCCACCCCTCCTCTGAACCCCCCTTTCTCGCCCTTTATTTTTGCCAGATTGCCTTGTTTTCTGCTTCCCAGAAAAAGGAGACATTTCAGGCCGGAATCCCTTAGCCTAAAATCACCAATCTACTAACTTCCTACATCTGTGCCCTTCTTCGCCTCCTGCCTAAGGATCTCTCTTCTATCAAAGTACAATCCCTTCACCTGATCACTGTCCCTCTCTTTCTTGTATCTCTAACCTCTACCTCTTCTCTCTCTTGCATCTGCCTCAATAGCATTTAAACATGCTTCAGTTTCTTCCACACTTGGGAATGTGTTTGAATTCTCCTAAACCCTAGCTAGCTATGGCCATATCTCTCTCGTCTCCCTCATAATCTAATTCTTGAAAAATTGCTCACATTTGCTTTCTCCACTTTCTCATCTTCAGCACTCTTCAGTCCAATGTCGCCCTCACAACATCCCCAAACTGGCTGTCACTATGGCAATCAATGATCACTATGCCAGTTTATCCATAGACACACTCCTAATCATGGGTGGTTTCTCAGCAACATATGCTCACCTTCCCCTGTGTGAGTCACTCTCTTCCCTGCAGTTGGGGGATGCCACCCTCCAGGTCCATCCCTTATTCTTCCCTTTAAGTTTCTGTTGCTGGTTCTTCCTCCTCTCCCTGACACCTGAATGTTGGAGTGTCCTGTTCTTGGTTCAAGCCACATGGCCCTTCTCACTGTGGACTATCTACCACCATTTACCATCCATATGTTGAGAGCTTTCCATCTTCCATCCAACACATCTCTCAATTCCACATGTGCATACAACCTCCTATTAGGTATCTCTTTCTGGGGATCTCATGGCACACACAAAACTGAACTCATTATCCTCCCTCCACAATCGGCTCTCTCAGGTGTTCCATATCTCATTCCAGAATCCAGAAGTTGCCATTGATTGATATTCATCAATTGGCATGTCACCACCCAGTCCACACTCAATTTAATGCAAATCCATGTACTTCTCTCCATTCCCAAGGCCACATCCTCTATGGTGTCTACACCATTATCAGCTGACCTGCTGTGTCAGCTTCCTATGTAGTCCCCACGCACACTTTTGCCCTGCCTCTACCTGCTCTACACAAAGAAAGAATGATAGTTTCAAAACTCAAACCTAGTATGGTCTCCATCCCTAAAAACTTCTTGCACCCCAAACTCCATCTCAGTACCTGCTTCCAAGAACCCAATCTGTGACCCTCAATGTGGTGAATCACTCAGGGAGAGCACATGTGATAAAAGGCCCAGAATTCCTCTACCTTACAGTTAACCTCCTGCAAAGATGGTCCTCTCTTCCATCTTACCACCTGGTGAGTCAACGTTATATCCAAATACTCTCCTTACAGTCTCCTCTGCCATCTAGGAAATGAAATTGTCAAAAGGTCAAATCAGAAATTCCTCCAGTGCCCCACTGTCACCTAAGTGAGAATTCTAACACATAAGTATGTAAATGAATTCTCCCTTCACTTTCACATCCTGCTCTTGTGCCTTTCAAGAACTCTTATTAGAACCGCATCATTGTCCTCTTCAAAATGATGGAAGATCTGCAATATATGCCAACAACAATGGCTTTTCTGTTCCTCTCTCATTTTAAATTTACACCCAGATAATTTCCAATCTCAAGCTTATGGCTTTCCATAGAATTGTAGACCCTCTTCATTTTAAATGGTTACTTTTCCAACCCTTTCACAAGGTCTTCTATGAGACATATATCAAATTACTCCCTTCCCACCAAGTTTCACTGATACCAGTGAGATCATATGGATCTTCTTGAGTTAAAATTTTGAGTTTGTTTGGTTATTACTCATGCTTTATGCACTGGTTTACGGACATTTGAAGCTACAAGTATTTGTTCTTTCTGCCTAAATTTCTCAGGATAAATATTTAGTGGCTTATCTACTCTTCTTCTTTCTGTGTCACACCTGATGTCCTCTGTAAAGTCTGATTTTGCAATGCAGTGCAGGGCAGGGCAATTTTCTCCTCTCCTCTCCTCTCCTCTCCTCTTGACCAGGATTGCAAAACTTTCCCCCTGGTCTTTGTCACACAGGCTGTCCTTTGCTGGGAACACCACTTGGAATCATGAGCCACAGCCCAGAGAAACAAATCTTGTTCTTCAACACAGTCCACATATGCTTCCAGAGTCGTGCTCTCCCAAAGTTGCACCTTCAAGGGGGAGAAATGAAGAAAACACCACTGACGTTTCCATTTTCTTCAGTTTCCTACATAGGGTTTCAAAGTCTTTCAGGAAACTCTCTAGGTCTCTGTGGACCGTATTGTGTATTTCCATTAAATCATTAATTAAATGAACACCAGTTGAGTCCTATTACAAGAAAGATATGAATCAGGTCAGGACAATCTACAGTAAGAATGATCATCCAACAACCATCCTTACTGCTGGGCTTATGGAACTAGAATTTCTGGGGTGGTCCCAAGAATCAGTCATTTTTAGATAATTCTGATTAAACCAAGTTTGAGGATACAAAAAAAGAAACCAAACCCACTGCTGCTGAGTCTATTCTGACTCCTAGTGACCCTCTAAGACAGAGTAGAACTGCTCCGTATGGTTTCCAAGGCTGTAAATCGTTACAGAAGCAGACTGCCACATCTTTCTCCTGTGGAGCAGCTGGTGGGTTCAAACCACTGACTTTTTGGTTAGCAGCTGAGTGCTTTAACTACTGCACCACCAGGGCTCCTCGTTTGAGGACCACTGTGGATAATATTCATTCCTCCAGGTCAGTGGTTCTCAACACTGATTTGGCTCTGAGACTACTGAGAATCTGATGAGAGATGTGGACCCTATCTCTAGAAACATGCTTGTTTGCACACAGGCACCAGATGTCACACGGAGCTTCAGGGAGCCCACTGAGTCAAGAAGGACCTCCACTCTGATTCTCTTAGCTCTAGGTCTGAATCAAGCTAGAAAGTGTAACTGGACCAGAGCACTCTACCTCGTCATAGCAATACATTCATAGAGTCTACCTTCTTCCTATGAAGAGACAATATAAGAAACAGACCTATGAGAATAAAGTCTCTGAAACTCTTCCCTTATATGAAGACACAAATGACATACTCCTCTAACAGTTGAGGGTAAAACCTTGGGCCAAGTGGACGCTGACAAATAGGTCTACTTTTATTATGAGAAAATGGAAACTATGAACTCATCATGCTTTATTTTCTCTTCTGTCTCCATTTTCTCTCTTTCCCTCCCCAGCCCTACCCACCCAGGTTGCCAGCAATTTCAAAGCTGAAATCAAGGCTAAGGACAGCACTTATTTCTAGACTATGATTCTATACGCCTTTATATCTTTTGGTGTTTTTATTCTTTATTTTAATGGTCCTATTTTATATGTCTTTCAGTCTAGGCAAGTTCAAATCCTTGTTTTAAACTAAAACCACAAAAAAAAAAAAATCAAACTTGTTGCCGTTGAGTCAATTCTGACTCATAGCAACAGTATAGGACAGAGTAGAACTGCCCCATAGGGTTCCCAAGGAGCACCTGGTGGATTCCAACTGCCAACCTTTTGGTTAGCAGCCGTAGCTCTTAACCACTATGCCACCAGGGTTTCCAATTTTAAAGTAAGCACTGTATAAATAATTAATTTATTTCATACGTTTCGCTAAAGACTATCCCACAGGAAGTAGATCTAAAGAACTAGAGAACAGAAGAAAGACTCCATGGTGAGCATTAACCCCCACCCCCCACCCCAAGAGAGCCTCCTAGGGCCTGGTGAAGGAGAGAAGAGCCACCAGTCCCTAGGCTGTGTCCACTAGCCTGCAACAGGATGTCCAGAGCTGTGAAGAAGTCTGTAACCCTCAAAGGGCCCCTACTCTGCTGCTGTTGGTGGGTGGCATCATGTCCTTCCTGAAGCATGGAGTTGACTCCCATGCCCAGAAGATGGGATCATTGAAAGGACCTCAAAAGATTTCACAGACTATAGTGTATTTTCCAAGTGCCATTCAAACCAGAGAATAAATTATCACCAAACATTTAGGGTTATGATGTAGACTGAGGTCACCCTCAAACAGACACATTTTCAAACCTAAAAAACAAACAAACCTATTAAATCACCAAAATCCTGAAAATACACAACATGACATTTTAAAAATTAGTGTCTTTTTCAAAAGCCATGCAAAGCTGTACAGCTAAAAACAAAAACTAAACAGCTTTCAGTGTGTTGTGGTCAGTAGTGATTCTCCTTTTCATAGAGCTCTTTGGATTCAAACCCGTAAAATGTGGGTGTCACTTAATGTTGCTTAACCAACTTGTTAAAGCCAAAATGAAAACTTTCATTCCCACCTTCACATCCTTCTACTTCTAGTCTCAGAACTGATCTTCAGTTAAGGGAAGAACCACTCTAAAATGCTGCTAACCAGAGTGTGGCTTACCAAACACCATTATTAATAAAAGAAGTAACTTTTAAATAGTCCTTACTCTAGGCCAAGCACTCTTCTAATCACTCTTAAGCCTTACAGCAACCCTCTAGACTGGACTCTAGTATTGCCACCATTTTATAGATTAGGAAATTGAGTCACAGAGAGGTTGAGTAATTTACCCAAGGTGACACAGGACTGAGGTCCCAGTTGAGGCAGGGTCAGTGCAGTGGATTCTAACACTTTCAAGCTCCTCTATTTTGTATTCTCTCCTGCTCGTCTTTCTATGCTCCTGCCTCATCACTACTGATCTTACAAAAGGAACTGACATCAGCTATATATTCTACTGTGAATTTTGTTCAGTATTACTACATGAACTCATAGCATATGCACTGTTTTTCTAATTATGAAATTACAATCACAGCATTCTGAGACTGGAATAGGTCTAAGCAATCCCCTGGGACAACAGTTTCATCTTTAAAAAGTGTGAATTGAGGTACTAAAACATTATGGTGACTTTCCCAGGGTCACACAGCAAAATCCAGTAGAGCTAAAACTAGAAGTCCCTAAACTCCTCGCCCCTAAAAATCATAAATTCCCTAAAACATAATTAATTTTTTTAATAGTTTTAAAGTTGAAAATAAAATCTTTCCATTAGCACTCAAAGTCCTAAGGAGACCAAATCCAATTATAAATTTCTCCTAAATTGCCAAAAGAATTATGAGGACTTGAAACTTAGCACATTTGGGAGGATTCTTCCCCATGTTATATCTTGAGCAAGTGGAAGGAAGGTTTCCCATGAGAAGCTCCCTCCTACTGCCAGACTTCCAGGCCTCTAGCAGCTTTTGTGACCACGAGTTGGGGAGCAGAGCTGTGCACTTCCCAGACCTCCAGCAAGAGGGACCCCACCGCCCCTCTCCAGAATCACAGTTCAGGCACAAGGGGCAGGACCCTCATCCTTCCATGTGCCACAGGGCCAGGAACACCACCACCACCATGGGAAGCCCCTTGGCTCTCCATGTCACTGAGAGAAGGGTCCAGAGGCTTTTGGCTGCACAGAAGAGAGGAATTGGGGATAGCACTTGGCAGGACCTCAGGAGGTAGTTAATCATGTTTCTCTGCAACATGGTTTCTGACTAGCCACGTTGGAGCCTATCTTACTTATCTAGTTCTGCTATAACAGAAATACCACAAGTGGATGGCTTGAACAAACAGAAATTTATTTTCTCACAGTTTAGGAGGCTAGAAGTCCAAATTAAGGGTTCTGGTTCTAGGGGAAGCCTTTCTCTCTCTGTCAGCTCTGGAAGAAGGTCCTTGTCTCTTTAGCTTCTGCTTCCTGGTTCCTAGGAGATCTCCATGTGTCTTGGCATCTATCTTACCCCATCTCTCTTCTGCTCATTTGTTAGTATCTTTTATATCTCAAGAGAGATTGACTCAAGATACACCCTACACAAATCCTGCCTCATTAACATAACAAAGATAATCCATTCTCAAATGGGATTATAATCACAGGCATAGAGGTTAGGATTTACAACATATATTTTGGGAAGACACAATTCAACCCATAATAGTCCACCCTTTGGCCCCAAAAATTCATATCCTTGCCACATGCAAAACACATTCACCCCATCACATCATCCTAAAACTCTTAAATATACTCCATGTCCAAAATCTCATCTTCCGAATCATCTAAATCAAATATGGGTGAGATTTTAAGCATATTCCATCCTGGGTCAAAATTTCTCTTCATCTGGGAACCTGTGAAATCTAGATTACAAGTTATCTGTTTCTGAAGTACAGTGGTGCAACAGGCACAAGGTAGACATTTCCATTACAAATGGGAGAAATTAAAGGTACAGAAGGGATAATTGGCATCAAGCAAGTCCAAGACCCAGCAGAACAAACTACGTTAGCTTCAAGGCTTGAAAATAATCCTCTGTTCTCTGAGACAGTCTAGGCAATAGCCCTTCCCTCCAGACTCTGGGTGTTGATCATGCTCTCGGGATTCTGGGTGGAGGCCTCTTGGCTCTGGGCTTCAGCTCCACCTTTCAGGCCCACTGGGGCAGCAAATCCACTCCCTCAGCTTAGGGCATCCCCACTTTCTTAATCCATCTGAGTGGCGACCCCATTGCCTTGGCTGTGGCAAGGCCCATTCTTCTAGGCCTTAGGAAGAGAAGCCCCACCCCCTTACATCTGAGGGGTGTAAAATTGTAAGGATAAGTTTTCTGAATTGGTTCTCAAGTCTAGCTAGTCTTAAAGGCACAGATGACTCTGCCTCCAGTAGTAAAGACAGCACTGCTAATCCATGGTGTGAGATGTCAATAGAAATACACAAAATATCAACACCAATAAATCAAATATTTGTAAGAGACAAGACTCTGGGTGATTATGTATTTGATGCTTTTATACAATTTTGTCAGAATGAGAAGTATAAGGAAGCTGGTTGATTGGTCCTACTTTCACTAGACAAAGTGGTGAAAGAAAGAAATGAGCTCAAGGCTTCAGAGTCACAACTCAAGCGCTGCATAAAAGACTGGAAAGCTGCCACTTGTGCTCTGAAAGAAAGCCTTATTTCTTGAAGTAAGTTTGTCCAAAAACCAAATGCAGAGTCTTATCATAAGAGTAGCTGAATTACAAGGTCAATTGAATTCCCAAACTTGAGCGGTGTCTGAAGTTAAAGTGAGGGCATTGATTGGGAAGAAATGGGATCCTAAAACTTGGGGTGGGGATATTTGGGTAGATTACCAGGAAGTTGAAGACACTGAACCCCTAAATTCTGTTGAATCATTCTTGCCAACAGAATCAGCCCTCTTATTCCCATCTGAAGACAGTAGTCATCTTTGTCTGCTAAGCCACCCTCCCAGTAAAACTATCATTCCTTCCACTTGCATCTGATGAGATTAACCCAGGTGTGCCTGAAGAGTCATTGTCTGAGATATCACCTCTGGTGATTCCTGGTGCATTGCCTGGGGCAGTGCCTGAGGCAGATGCCTTATATGACATTGCTGAATGTCCCCACTACCCACCCCACTAGCCCAAAGAGGTGAAGTACAAACTGTGATCCAGGAGGAAATACGCTAAGCTCCTAAAGAACTGCTTGATTTTTCTAATATGTACAAACAGAAACCTGGGGAATATATGTGGGAATGGCATTTAAAGGCATGGGAAAATGGTGAAAGGAACATAAAGTTGGATCAGTCTGAGTTTACTGATATGGGCTCACTAAGTACACATTCTTCATTCAGTGTTTCAGCAGGAAAGGTTAGAAAAGGATCTAATAGTTTATTTGGTTAATTCGATGAAGCATGGATTAAGCAGTAGCCTACACTAAATCAAGCCGAAATTCCAGACCTGCCGTAATATACAAGAAGAAGATATTCAAAGGCTTAGGGAAATTGACATTTTACAGTGGATTTTTCAGGTTGGACCCACAGACCCACCCATGGAGTGCCCAGACCAAAACACAAAAACCTTTTGCCGTTGAGTCGATTCTGACTCATTGTGACCCTATAGCACAGAGTAGAACTTCCCCATAGGGTTTCCAAGGAGCCCTGGTAGATTTGAACTGTCAACCTGTTGGTTAGCAACCAAACACTTAACCACTGGCACCACCAGGCCTTTTCACCATAACCATGAGAAACAAATTGCTAAAGGGAGCCCCAGGATCCTTGAAGACTGTTACGATTGCTATTTTATGTAAGTCAGATTTGACAGTGAGAACTGCCCTAACTGAATTAAAACACTTAACTACAATGGGACTGATTGGACCCCATGGTGGTAGGGACCAAGTGGTGTCACTCAACTGACAAAGACAAGGTGGGCGTGGTTACCAAAAAGGACATCAAAGCAGTAATCAGAATAGTCTGACTTATCTGGACTTACAGCACTGGCTACTTGGTCATGGTGTCTCTAGGAGTGAATTAGATGGGAAATTTTACTGAATATTTACTTGATTAGTACAAGCAGACGAATTCTAGGTCAAGTGAATGGCAGTCTAACTTGAATCGTCAGAACAGAGAGTCACAGCCCCACAATCAATTCCCAGACTTGAGCCAGTTTACAGACTCACAATCCCTTGAATGAAGGGGAGGCCAGGTGGCCTTAGAGAAGGACCTCACAACACTTTTCAAAAATTTATACTGTTAATTTTTCTCTGAGCCTTCCCCAAAGGAATCTATGGCCTTTTACAAGAGAGACTGTCCACTGGATAATAGAAATAATCAGACTCTTAGGGGATTACTCACACTGGCCTTGAACTGTCACTAATTCCATGATACTCAAACTGTCACTGTGGCTCATAATTCCGAGTAGGGGCAAATGGAGATCAGGTTATTAATGGAGTCTTATCTCATATCCATCTCACAGTGGGTCCATTTGTACCACAAACCCATCCTGTAATGATTTCTCCAGTTCCAGAATGCATACTTGGAATAGATATACTAAGAAATTGGCAGATCCCTCACATTGTATCCCTGGCATGTGGAGTGTCATAGTCATCTAGTGCTGCTGTAACAGAAATACCACAAGTGGATGGCTTTAACAAAGAGAAATTTATTTCTTCACAGAAAGGAGGATAAAAGTCCAAATTTAGGGCATCAACTCAGGGAAGTCTTTCTCTTTCTGTTGGCCTTCTCATCAATCTCCCCCTGGACTAGGAGCTTCTCCACGCAGGGACCCTAGGTCCAAAGGATGCACTCTGCTCCAAGCACTGCTTTCTTGGTGGTATGAGGTCCCCAATTCTTTGCTTGCTTCCCTATCCCTTTATCTCTTGTAAGATAAAAGGTGGTGCAGGCCACACTCCAGGGAAACTCCCTTTGTATTGGATCAGGGATGTGGCCTTAGTAAAGGTGTTACAATCCCACCCTAAACCCCCTGAACATAAAATTACAATCACAAAATGGAGGACAACCACACTATACTGGGAATCATGGCCCAGCCAAATTGATACACACATTTTTGGGGGAACATAATTCAATCCATGACATGGAGTAAGGGCTATTATGATAGGAAAAGCCAAGTGGAAGCCATTAGAACTACTCCTATCTCGGAAAATAGTAAACCAAAAGCAATACCACATTCCTGGAGGGTTTGCAGAGATTACTGCCACTATCAAGGACCTGAAGGATGCAGAGGTGGTGATTCCTACCACATCCCCATTCAACTTGCCTATATGGCCTGTACAAAAAAAGATGAATCTTGGAAACTGACAATGGATTATTGAAAACTTAACCAAATGGTGACTCCAATTGCAGCTGCTGTTCCAGATACAGTTACATTGCTTGAGCAAATTACATCTCCTCATAACTGGTATGCAGTTATTGATCTGGCTAATGTCTTTTTCTCCATATCTGTTTCAAAGAACCCCAGAAACAGTTTGCCTTCAGCTGGCAAAGCCAACAATACACCTTCACTATCCTACCACAGGGGTATATCAGCTCCCAGCCCTATGTCATAATTTAGCCCTTAGGGACGTTGATCACATTTCCTTTCCACAAGACGTCATACTGGTTCATTACATTGATGACATTATGCTGATAAGACCTAGTAAGGAAGAAGTGTCAATGACTCTAGACATATTGGTGAGGCATTTGCATGCTAGAGGGTGGGAAATTAACCCAACAAAAATTCAGGTGCCTTCTGCCTCAGTGAAATTACTAGGGGTCCAGTGGTTTGGGGCATGTCAACATATTACTTCTAAAGTGAAGAATAGGTTTTTGCATTTGACCCCTGCTACAACTAAAAAGGAGGCACAATGCCTGGTGGGCAACTTTGGATTTTGGAGGAATCATATCCCTCATTTGGGTGTGCTACACCAGTCTATTTATCAAGTGATTCGAAGAGCTGCTGGTTTTGAGTAGGGCTCAGAACAAGAAAGTGTTCTGCAACAGGTTCATGTTGCTGTGCAAGCTGCTCTGCCACCAGAGCATATGATCCAGCTGATCCAATGGTGCTGGAAGTGTCAGTGGCAGATAGAGATGATGTTTAGATTTTTTGGCAGACCCGTATTGGTGAATCACAGTGCAGACCCTTAGGATTTTGGAGCAAAGCCATGCCATCACCTGCAGATAACTACTCTCCTTTTGAAAAACAGCTTTTGGCTTTTTACTGGGTCTTAGTAGAGACTGAACGACTAACCATGGGCCTCTAAGTCACCATGTGACTTGAGATGCCCATCATAAACTGGGTCTTGTCTGACCTACACAGCAGCACTCCATCATTAAATGGAAGTGGTATATACAAGATTGGGCCCAAGAAGGCCCTGAAGGCACAAGTAAATTTCATGAAGGAGTGGCCCAAATGCCCATGGTCTCCACTTTAGTCACATTACCTGCCCTAACCTAGTCTGCACATCTGGCCTCATGGGAGTTCCTTATGATCAGTTGACTGAGGAAGAGAAAACTCTTTTTTTGGTTTACAGATGATTCTGCATGATCTGCTGGCACCACTCAAACGTGGTCAGCAGCAGAAATGCATCCCCTTTCTGGGACCTCCCTGAATGACAGTGGTGAAGGAAAATCCTCCCAATAGGCAGACTTTCGAGCAGTGCAAATGGTTGTTCACTTTGCTTTGAAGGAGAAATGGTCATGAGTGTGACTGTACACTGATCTGTGGGCTGTGGCCAATTGTTTTTGGTGGATTGTCAGGGGATTGGAAGGAATATGATTGGAATATTGGAGACAAGGAGGCATGGGGAAGAGATATAAATGGGCTAAAGAAGTGAAGATATTTGTGTCTCATATGAATCCTCACCAAAGAGTGTCCTCGGCAGAGAAAGATTTTAACTATCAAGTGGATAGGATGATGTGTTCTGGGGAAACCAGTCATCCTCTTTCCCCAGCCACTCCTGTCATTGTGCAATGGGCTCAGAAACAAAGTGGCCATGGTCATAGAGATAGAGGTTATGCATAGATTCAACAACATAGACTTCCACTCACCACTGCTGAGTGACACCTTGGCTACAGCCACTGCTGAGTGCCAACTTGGCCACAGCCACAGCAGCAAAGATCAACACTGAGTCCTCGATATGGCACCATTCCTTGAAGTGATCAGCCAGCAACCACTCGCAGGTTGACTACACTGGACTGCTTCCATCATGGAAAGGGCAACATTTTGTTCTCACCGGGACAGACACTTACTTTGGATCTAGATTTGCCATCCCTGAACACAATGCTTTTGCCAAAACTACCATCTGTGGACTTACAGAATGCCCCAGCTACTGTCATGGTATCCCACACAGCATTGCCTCAGATCAAGGGACTCACTTCACAGCAAATGAAGTGTGGCAATAGGCCTGTGCTCACGGGATTCACTGGTCTTTCCATGTTCTGCAACATCCTGAAGCTGCTGGGTTGATGGAACAATGGAATGGCCTTCTAAAGACACAATTATGGCACCAACTAGGTGGCAACACTTTGCAGGGTTGGGGCAATGTTCTTCAGGAGGCTAAATATGCTCTAAACCAGCATCCAATATATGGTGCTGTTTCTCCTACAGCCAGGATTCACAGTTTCAGGAATCAAGACATGGAGATGGGAGCTGCACCACTCACTATTACCCCTAGCGACCCACTCACAGAAAATTTGCTTCCTGTCCTTATGACCTTATGCTCTTTGGGTCTAGAAGTCTTAGTTTCAAAGGTAGGAATGCTCCCACCTGGAGACACAACACAGATTCCATTGAACTAGAAGCTAAGAATGCCACCTGGCCACTTTGGGCTCCTCATGCTTCTGGATCAACAGTAAAAGAAGGCAGTTACCATGTTGGCTGCTGTGATTCTGATTACTAAGGTGAAATAGAATTGATATTCCATAATGGAAGTAAAGAAGAGTATGTCTGGAATACAGGAAATCCCTTAGGGCATCTCTTAGTACTACCAGGCCCCATGAATAAAGTCAATGGAAAACTGTAGCAACCCTATTCTTACATGACTACCAGTGGCACAGACCCTTCAGTAATGAAAGTTTGGGTCACTCCACCAGGCAAAGAACCACAACCTCCTGAGGTGCTTGTTGAGGGCAAAGAGAATACAGAATGGGTGGTGGAAGAAGGTTGTTCTAAATATCAGTTACAACCATGTGATCAGATGCAGAAATGAGAACTGTAACTGTTAGTATTTCTTCCTTGTTTTATTATATGTGTCTGTGTGCACACATACACATACAGACAAATACATATATATAATATTTTTGTTTTCTTCTCTCCCTTATCCCTTTACTTACAAACTATAAGATGTAAATGAGGCTAGTGTATTTTCTTTTGTACACGTTAGTTGTATCATGTTAGGCACTAAGAAGACTTTATAAGTGTCTTTATTTAAAGATTATGTATGGTTTCAGGAGATGTGTACAGGTGTCAGTTTGACAAGGTGGGCACTGTGATGGTTATTGTTATGTGCCAATTTGTCTAGGTTATGATTCTCAGTGGTCTCGCCAACTTTGGACTGATTGCTCTTCTGTAATGTAATATAATGTAATGACCTCCATGACAAGATCTGCTATGAGCAACCAATCAGTTGGAAAGGGAGTTTCCTTCTGCTTTGGCCTGCCTCCAGTATATAAATGAATGTTTTAGCAAAGCTCACTCTTACTCTGGATCCTGCATCCTGCTCATCATCATCTGACTTCTGTTTCTTGGGATGTGAGCTGGCAGCCTGCCATCTGACCTGTAAATTTTGGGATTCACCAGCTCCTGCAGCCCGCTAATCCCAATCCAGAAGCCTGCTGTCTAACCTGCCAATTTTGGGTTTGTCAGCCTCTGCAACTAGGTGAGTTAGGAGAATCCGGACACCTGACGCCTGACATACACATTTTGGAACTTGCCAGCCTCCACAACTGAGTGAGCCATTTCCTTGAATTAAATGTCTCTCTTTCTCTCTCTCTCTCTCTCTCTATATATATATATGTATGTATATATGTTCCACTGGTTTTGTTCCTCTAGAGAATCTAGCCTAAGACATCACTGTGTCAGAATTCCTAAGTTGACTTTGGCCTAGATTTGACAGTCTTTTGATGGGAGAAGCCACACAGATAGATGGCATCATAATGGAATGCTATTCAAGAAAAGGTGCCGACAAAGCAAGCTACAGTCCTTGTGTGTGAGCCTGTGGAGTGGCCTCCATTGCCCCTGGTGTCATAGGGCTGGTGTCCCAGACAACCCATTGGAACCTTGGTGCCCTGATCCACAGTCTGGGGGGAGCACCACCACACCACACCACTTGCCATCTGCTAGAAAAGAACAAAGGTGTCCCCCAAATAAACTCTCCTTGAAGAGCAAGACATTTTCACCCAGTGAATATTAATAGGGTATAGTTTTTGTTCTAAGCAGGTGTGAAAATACCTATGTGCTAGTCTAGACTCACGTGTGTAGCAAGACAGACAAGCAGAGTCCACACCGCCAAAGCCAGCATAAGACTCTGCATGGAAGTCGACCTTCTCAACATTAAAGTAAACACTTTCCTCAATTACCATTAACTGCCTTCATTTCTTCTTGGATAGAAGTCAGAGGAAAGAAATATGGTTTCAGAATGCTCAGAGTTGTGAAAGCTGATGACCCCATTGAAAGCTTGTGTAGTCAGCACTCCAGATTTCCTTGGGAATATCCATCAGTGGACTCTGTGGATTCCTCCCTGCCACAACTGGGTCCAGCATATGTGCCCTTTCCCAGCGCTTCCCTCAGAACCAGGAGCAGTGGGCAGCACAACAGCAGGGACCCAAAAGTCTTTACTGGTGACAGGATAAGCCCCAGTCTCCCCAGTGTCCTGTCCTAGCTGACTGCTGTTGCATAGCCTCCCTGACTACTTGAGCCCTCGCAGTCCAGACTGCAGAATTCAGCACTTCATGAAGCTGGTCTATCTTGCCTTCACTGCTCTGCTCCAAGGACTGTGTCTCCAGAAGCAGGACAGACACACTCTGCCTGCTCAGGTAGGCACCAGCCCCACTGCCCCGAGCTTTGCCCAGCACCAGTGATTGAGTGATAAGTCCCTTGGTGATGTGCCTGGGGCTCTGGCCTTCACATTGCAAAGATGTGTCATTATCTCGGACATTGGAATGAGGGGCTTGAGCTGTAGGAATTCTGGTAACAATGGTTCCAAAAAAAAAAAAAAAAAACCATTGCCCTCAAGTCGATTCTACTCATAGCGATCCTATAGGACAGAGTAGAACCTCTAAAAGCATCCCAGGAGCTCAAAAACTACTTCAAAGTAATTAGATTAAAAACACTTCTGTAAAGGTTTAGAAAAACCAGACCAAGTGATGATGATGTATGTAAACATAAGAATTCATCTATTCCATTCCAAATTCTTTTCAAGCAGGATGAATTTCCACATATATAGACAGATAAATTGAGCCTTTCATGCAAGGTAGAGGCATATGTTGACCACAATACAACACATAAAACAGAAGCAGCAGTCCCTATGATCTGTTAAACACAATAAAACAGTTCCCAGGGCCTGTTAGACTCAATACTGCTCCACCTTGTATCAGCCACAGAGATGAGCAAAGTGGGCCAGAGCAGAGCTACAGCCAGCAGAAAAGTAAGTGTCCTTTGTGGACAACAACCCAATTCTCTATAGAATAATTGAGTAAAATAATGTCATAAAGATCACCCGGGCTAGTTCTATATGGATCAGAATGTCACTGTTTCTAAAGGTTGAGATCCCAGACCACTTAAGACATGGCACACAGTTTCAGAGTTCCCGATACAGGCCCTGATAAAGTGGCATCACATGAAACACTTCGACAACCACAGGAAGATGACCAACTGTCTCAGTGTCATGGTTTGAATTATATCCCCCAAAAAATGTGTGTATCTATTTGGCTAGGCCATGATTCCTGGTACTGTGTGATTTTCCTGTATGTTGTAAACCTGGCTCTATGAAGTTAATGAGGGAGGATGGGTGGCAGTTGTGTTAGTAAGGCAGGACCTGATCTACAAGACTGGATTGTGTCCTGAGGCAATCTCTTGAGATATAAAAGACAGAGGTGAGCAGTGAGACGGGGGACCTCATACCATCAAGAAAGCAGTGCCGGGAGCAGAGCACGTCCTTTGGACTGGGGTCCCTGTGCAGACAAGCTCCTAGTCTGGGGGAACACTGAAGAGAAGAAGGCCAACAAAGAGAAAAAGGCTTCCCCTGGAGTTGACGCCCTGAATTTGGACTTTTAGCCTACTTTGACTATGAGGAAATAAACTTCTCTTCATTAAAACCATCCACTTGTGGTATTTCTGTTATGGCAGCACTAGATGACTAAGACACTCAGCCAAGTTCTTCTTCACTACAGACAGGAGAAAGTAGCATTCAAACTGATGGTTAAGGTTGTGTGTCAGCTTGGCTGGGCGATGACTCTCAGTAGTTTGGCAGTCGGGTGATGTTGTGATTACTTCCATGATATTTGATATAATGTGATCACCTCCATGATGGGATCTGCTCTGAGTAGCCAATCAGTTGAAAGGGAGTTTCCTTGGGGGTGTGGCCTGCAATGAATATATATGGACATTATGGCAAGGCTTGGGGGCTTTTTCCCACTCTAGATCCTGCAGCTGGCTCCTGTTCATCTGACCTCCAGTTCTTGGGACTTGAGCCAGCAGCTTACCTGCGGTTTTGCCTGTCTATCTTTGGATTCGTCAATTTTTACAGCCTGTGAGCAAGAGCCCTACTCTCTGACCTGCCGATATTGGGTTTACCAGTCTCTGCAGCTGCATGAATCAGGAGATGTCCCTATCCGGACCCACAGACTTGGGATTTTCCAGCCTCCAAAACCACATGAGCTATTTCCTTGATATAAATTTCTCTCTCTCTCTATATATATATATATGCTTTACTGGTTTTGCTTCTCTACAGAACCCAGCCTAAGAGAAGGAGTTGATGACTCTAAAACCTAATCTATACAGATAATTAACAGGATATAAAAATGGATTGAAGAGAGGACTAAGGGAAAGAAAAGAATCAAGAATGTCTCCTTAGTTCCTGAATTCAGCACCCTTGAGAATGCTGAGTTGGAAAATTTAGAAATCAGGGATATTTCTTGGAGTAAGCACAAGGACCTCATACCACCAAGAAAGCAGTGCCAGCAGCAGAGCATGTCCTTTGGACCTGGGGATCCTTTGCAGAGAAGCTCCTAGACCAGGGGAAGATTGATGACAAGGACCTTCCTATAAAGCCGACAAAGAGAGAAAGCTTTCTCTTGGAGCTGGCACCTTGAATTTGGACTTCTAGCCTCATAAACTGTGAGATAATAAATTTCACTTTGTTAAAGCCATCCACTTGTGGTATTTCTGTAATAGCAGCACTAGATAACTAAGATAAACCCTAACACAAGTTAGCTTTTGTCAAGTTTCTTAGATAGGCATCTCCATGACCGTCTGTGTGGGAGGTCTGACTTGCCACTCTCTCCTCTGTGAAAGCTGCTAGCACCCACCTGGTGCTGCTCTAGGAACATGGTTTGGGGTGTGGGTCCAAATTTTGGACTCCGAACCCAGGTCAGGAATAAGGAAGACTGGAGAAGAATTGACACCTTTGAATTGTGGTGGTGGCTAAGACTACTGAATATACCATGGACTGCCAAAGGAACGAACAAATCTGTTTTGGAAGAAGTACAACCAGAATGATCCTTAGAAGCAAGGATGGTGAGACTATGTCTCCTACACTTTGGACATGTTATCAGGAGGGATTAGTCCCTGGAGAAGGATATCATTCTTGGTAAAGCAGAGGGTCAGCAAAAAAGAGGAAGACCACCAACAAGATGGATTAACACAGTGGCTGCTGCAACAATTGGCTCAAGCATAACGATTGTGAGGATGGTGCAGGACCGGTCAGTGTTTTGTTCTGCTGTACATAGGGGTCGCTATGAGTCAGAACTGACTGGATGGCACCTAACAACAACATCCCAGGTCAGAGCCAGGTGCTTTCCCTTCCTGGAAGTCCCCGGGGCACCTCTTCCCAGGGAATGGCCCTTATTCTGTGTCCTTCCTTGGGTCCTGCTTTCTGCAGGTCTCAGATGCAGATACTGCCTTCTATCCTGACCCCTACATCTACCCACCAGCTTCTCCTGGCCAGGCTTTGAGCAGCCCTTCCTGGCTCTGGACTAGAAAGTGGCCTGAGCTGCACTGACTCTACCCTCCACAACTTTGTCTGAGCATCCCCCCCCCCGTCTTACTGTTTCCTTCTGTCTCCCCTCATCACTGCTCTTCTGATTTCTCCAGAGGGCTGCTTCTCACTGTTTCCTGTACTCCATCTCCTAGTCACCTCTGCTCTCCTTTCCTCTTCCCAACCCACAATTTCACTTGGGGGAACAAATGTTAGTTCCCTAAGGTGCTGCCCTCCATACTCTTCAACACCCTCCATCACCAATGCCCTCATTATTGCAAGAAGAACCTATCACTTTTCTTAAAAAGTCATTTACACATAGTACAACTATATATACATTTTAAATATAGCCTCCAGTGAGGACCCTTCAAATATTGCATACTTGAAGTCACCATATTCATACTGCTTCTCCCATTTGGGATCAACCTTTCAATCTGAAATCATTTTCGAGAGGGGTATTTTTAAACATAGTTTTAGTAAATAACTCTACTTTTATTCAAAATTTGATTCTGTGTCCATACAAAGAATTGTTGAGTGGTTCTAGGTTCAAAATTTCCATTCAACTAGAGAGTGTTGAATATGTAAAGCACTCAAATATTTGTTCAAAGGGCGAATGAATGAAGGTTGTTGTTGTTGTTAGGTGCCGTCGAGTTGGCTCAGACTCATAGTGACCCCATGAACAACAAAACGAAATGCTGCCTGGTCCTGCGCCATCCTCATAATCATTGTTATGCCTGAGCCCATTGTTGCAGCCACTGCGTCAATCCATCTCGTTGAGGGTCTTCTTTTTCGCTGACCCTCTACTTTACAAAGAATGATGCCCTTTTCCAGAGACTGATCCCTCCTGATAACATGTTCAAAGTATGTGAGAGGTAGTCTTGCCATCCTTGCTTTTAAGGATCATTTTGGTTGTCCTTCTTCCAAGACAGAATGAATGAATAGATGGATGAATTCAACATTAAACACTTCTGGAGGTGCCAGATTCTATTCACCTTGAGTTACAGGGCAGGTAAGAAATGAGGAGGAGCTGGCCTCTCCTGACCAAGCAGGAGTGATGATCCCTCCTGAGGTCATCAAGGGTGAGTGCTATTGAGCTATGCCCCACTCGCAGCCACAAGCCACTAGGGGCTCATTGAGTTTAAATTGATTAATATTAAATAAAATGCATTAATGATAAATAATAATCCACATTTCCAGTGCTCAATAGACTCGGTTGCTGCCCTCTGGGACACAACAGAAAGTTCTATGCTGTATAGGGGTATGCTGTTCGTACCCTCCATAGGGACAAGAAAGAAGTTAGGGTGCCACTTAAGAGCCCCCAAACTCCTTTCATGAGCTCTGTTATGGATTGAATTGTGTCCCCCAAAAATACTTGTTTCAATTTGGATAGGCCATGATTCCCAGTATTGTGTGATTGTCCATCATTTTGTCATCTGATGTGATTTACCTATGCGTTGATAATGCTATCTCTATGATGTTAATGAGATGGGATTAGTGGCAGTTATGTTAATGAGGCAGGACTCAATCTACAAGATTGGATTGTGTCTTAAGTCAATCCCTTTTGAGATATAAAAGAGAGAAGCAAGTAAAGAGACATGGGGACCTCATACCACAAAAAAAGTAGTGCCAGGAGCAGAGCATTTCCTTTGGACCTGAGGTGTCTGCACTGAGAAGCTCCTAGTCCAGGGGAAAATTGATGACAAGGACCTTCCTCCAGAGCCGACAGAGAGAGAACGTCTTCCTCTGAAGCTGGCGCCCTGAATTCGGACTTCCAGCCTGCTAGACTGTGAGAGAATAAACTTCTGTTTGTTAAAGCCATCTGCTTGTGGTATTTCTGTTATAGCAGCACTAGATAACTGAGACAAGTCTCATTCCAAAGTAGCCAATACTGGTCAAAAGAAACCTCCAGTTGTTTGAAATGGAGAACCTGTTGCTGTCAAGTTGATTCCAACTCATAGCAACCCTATAGGACAGAGTAGAACTGCCGCATAGGGTTTCCAAGGAGCATCTGGTGGATTCCAGCTGCCTACCTTTCGGTTAGCAGCCACTATACCACCAGGATTAAAAGTCTCCAATCCTCTCTTCAACAAAATGCCTGGGAAGTCAGTGTTTTGGTCACATTGTGGTAGGAGGTGGGGTTTTTCAGAGGTGGGGGAAGAGGTGTCTACTTATCCACTATTGCAAGCACGTGAAAATCATCAGCAAGAAAGAGCCTGTGTAAGTGTGAGGTGCTACTGCAGGGTGTCGATATTCCAAACACACTTTGTGTCAGCCTGGGGCCAGCCTGTCTTAGAGCAATAGATGGAGTGGATTATCAATGAGTTTTTGTTTAGAATATTTATATGTCTGGCCTGAGAATTACAAAAGAATTTTTCAGTCTGAGTCAAGGGTAAATTTTGAACATGTTTGCCAAAAGTATATAGGTCACAGAACACTATTCCTATTTTCTTTAATTATAGGTAGGATTAAACCCAGTGTCTTAGCTATCTAGTGCTACTATAACAAAAATACCACAGGCGGATGGCTTTAACAAACAGAAATTTATTCTCTCACAGTTTAGGAGTCTGGAAGTCTGAATTCAAGGCACTAGCTCCAGTGGAAGGCTTTCTCTCTCTGTCAGCTATGGGGGAAGGTCCTTGTCATCAATCTTCCCTTGGTCTAGGAGCTTCTCAGCACAGGGACTCCAGGTCCAAAGGACACGCTGTGCTCCTGGCACTTCTATCTTGGTGATATGAGGTCCCTCTCCTCTCTGCTCAGTTCTCTTTTATATCTCAAAAGACATTGACTCAAGATACAACCTAATCTTGTGTATTGAGCCCTGCCTCATTAAGATAACTCCCTCTAATATTGCCTCATTAACGTAATAGAGGTTAGGATTTACATCATATAAGATAATCACATCAGATTACAAAATGGTGGACAACCACACAATACTGGGAATCATGGCCTAGTCAAGCTGACTCTGATTTTTGGAGGACACTATACAGTCTATAACACTAAGTAATAATAATGACAAAAATCCTAAGTATTATCCAGTAACTTTCTTTCCAAATCCTCAAGAATGCATACATGTAAACCTGGAAAGTTGTTTAATATCATCCAGAAGTAAAGAACTTGCTTAAAATAAATTTCCTCTCATTCTAAACGTGCTACATTAGTGATTCATATCTTCCCAATCATTAAGGTACTATCATGTCATGTTTTGGTTTAAAATAACAGCTGATAAGCTACCTGATATATACAAACCCATTCTGGTCAAATCGATTTCAACTCATAGCAACCCTATAGGACAGAGTAGAATTGCCCATAGGGTTTCCAAGGAGCAGCTGGTGGATTTGAACTGCTGACCTTTTGGTTAACAGCTGTAGCACTAAACCACTGTGCCACCAGGGCTCCGCATGAGATATAAGAGATACATAAAAGAAGAGACAGTGTAAAAAAAAAAAAAGCCTTCAGCACCTTTTTGTGTAATTAACTCAATAAGTATATATGTTATATTGTTTGTGGATAATTACGGTAAGAATTAAGCAAAGTCACCTTAAAAGACTACTTCCTAAGTCAGTGAAACGTAAGTGTAAACCAATTAAAAGTTGTAATATAGTTGAAGAAAGTATGTATTAATCAGAAAGTATGTATTGGGATATTCTGAGAAGAAAGTGGTGTAAAAAGACCGTTGTTCTGCCCCTCCCCCACAAATACAACAACTGTGAATAGGTGAGCAGAGGAAACCAGTGGGGAACTGCAGACAGGCAAGAATCAACAAATCAACAATGAGTCACATACAGTAGAAAAATCCCTTCTCCCACCCGCCCTGCCCCTCTCCCAGTCACGTGGGCCACTGGATGCTGTGAACTGGAGAAGTTGCCCCTGCAAAACAGCTTGCTTTCCTAACTGCCGCACTCCCTGCCTATACAAAGATACAAGATCCCAAGCATCTGCTCTAAAATCAACAAGGCAGACCTACTTAGGTGTCCGTTTGGAGCCTGACAGCTCCTCACTCACCCGGACACTATCACCTACAAACCAGCTGCAAATTGCTACAGAAGTCCCCTGCAGTTGAGTCTTCTCCCATAGGCAGCACTCTAACTGCCTCCCTACACACCCCATAGCTCAGGTCTATAAAACCAACAAGACAGACCTTCCTGGGGGTCAATTTGCCTTAGTGAAACTCCACTTCTGGTAGGTTCTGAGGACTACTGACTGAGGATTTTGCATGCTAGGAAGCAGGCGTCTTGAGTGAAGCCTCCACTCACAGCCAATAATCTACAGGGAGAAGAGGGGTACTCTGATAGCAATAAGGCAGACCTCCCTAGGAATGCTACCGGAGCGTGACACCCCCTACCTCACCTGGTAACTGTTCATTGCCAGGCCTTTGCAAACTGTTACAGAAGGCCTTTGAAGTGGAGTCTGCTCCCATAATCAAAATTCTACCTGCCTCCCTGTGCACCCCATAGTTTAGGTGCTGAAACAAACAGAACAGACCTCTCTAGGGGTCAGGTTGGGTCTGTCTGCTCTCCTTTGCAGTTGGTACTAAGGACTGCTGACTGAGGCTGTTGTATATTAGGAAGCAGGCATCCTGAGTTAAGGCTACACTCATAGCCAACATACTACACAGCAGGCTCCGATAGCAACAAAGCAGACCATTCAAACTCAAACAACCCCTCCCCCATCTGGAATTGTTTGTTGCTGGACAATATTAACGTAATGAAAGAGTTAAGGGAAAACATAGACAATGAGCTAAAAGAAATAAGGAAAACAATGCAAGGACAAAATGAGTAACTAAAAAGGAGATAAAAAGAAACTAAACAGAAATATTACAACTGAAACAGATAATCACTGAAATGAGACACACAATTAGACTTAGCAACTGATTTAATCAGGCAGAAGAAAGATTCAGTGAATTAGAGGATGCTGTTATTCTTGTTGTTAGGTGCTGTCGTGTTCGCTCCAACTCATAGTGACCCTACAGGACAGAGTAGAATTGCCCCATTGGGTGTCCAAAGAGTAACTGGTGGATTTGAACTGTCAACCGCTATGTCATCAGGGCTCCAAATTAGAAGATAAAATAGTCAAAATTACAGAGGATTAAGAGTAACAAGAATGAAGGTTCTAGAAAGCTGAGCACAGTTTAATGGAATTATGGGACAACAAGAGACCTAATATACAAATCATGGGAATTCCAGAAGGAGATAAGAGAGACAGAAAGGGATAGAAAGAATATCTGAAGAAATAATGACAGAAAATTTCCTCAATCTGATGAAGGATATGAATCTACAAATCCAAGAATCTCAAAGAATCCCAAGCAAGATAAACTTAAAGAGATCTACACTAAGAAACATCATAGATTCTCAAAAAGTAAGAATAAAGAGAGAATTCTGAAAGCAATGAGAGAGAAGCAGTCACAGAAATAGATCCCCAATAAGGTTAAGTGCCAGTTTCTCCTTAGAAACATTGGAGGCCAGATGGCAATGGAATGAACTATTTAAAGTGCTGGAAAGAAAAAAAAAAAAAAACTATCAGCCAAGAACACTATACCTAACAGAACTCTTCAAGAATGAGGGTAAAATTAAAACATTCCCAGACAAACAGAACCTGAGAGAGTTCATTTCCATGACACTGGCACTACAAAAAAATACTAATGGGAGTTCTGTAGATAGAAGGGAAAAGACACTAGAAAGCAATTCAAAGACACGCGTAAAAATAAAACCGAAAACCAAAGCCACTGCCGTCGAACTGATTTTGATTCATGGTGACTCCATAGGGTTTCCAAGGCTGTAAATCTTTATGAAAGCAGACTGCCACCTCTTTCTTCTGGGGAACTGATGGTGGATTTGACTGCCAACCTTTCAGTTAGCAGCTGAGCCCTTCAACCACTGTGCCACCTAATAAGAGAATTTCATGGACAAATATAAGGGCTAGTAATAAGATATTCATGCTCAAAAATTCTGTTTTGTCCTTTATGTTTTATAATAACAAATACATAAAAAGCAAGGATAAAATTCTTTTATAGGCACGTGAAATATAAAGATGTAACTAGTGACAACAACAACAAAATGGATGGAGAAGAATTATAAGTATAGAATTACTTGAAAATTACTGAAGTTAAGTGGGTACCACCTCACCCTAAGATGTTATAAATCAAGCTGTTAAATGCAGTAATCACTAAAAAAAAAAAAAAAATCTAAAATACGTAAACAAAAGGAAGAGAATAGGGAACCAAAATGACTCACTACAATAAACCAAGAAAACACTAAAGCAAGTGGTAATAAAGGATAAAGAAAATGGAGGCTTAAGACACACACACAAAAAACAACAAAATGACAGAAGTAAGCAACTTCTTATCAGTAATTACACTGAACATAAATTAAACGCTCCCATCAAAAAACAGAGAGTGTCAGAACAGATTAAAAACATGCTTCAAATATATGCTCTTTACAAGAGACATACCTTAGGCCCAAGAACACAAATAGGTTGAAAGTGAAAAGAGCGAAAAAATTATTCCATACAAATAATAACCAAAAGAGAGGTGAGCTGGCAATCTTAATATCAGACAAAGTAGACTTTAAGATAAAATCTGTTATAAGAATTAAAGATGGACATTATAGACTGATAAAAGGGTCAATTCATCAAGAAGATTTCACAGTCATACTTATATAGGCACCCAACATTGGAGCACCTAAATACATAAAGCACACACTGATAGAATAGAAGGGAGAAATAAATAGCACTACAATAATAGTTGGAGACTTCAATATATCACTTTCAATGTTGATCAGAACATCTAGAAAGAAGAGCAACAAGGAAACAGAGCACCTGAATGGCACTATGAACCAACTAGACTTAACAGACATATATAGAACATTCCACACATCAACAGTACAATATACATTCTACTCCAGAGCACATGGATCATTTTGCAGAAGAGATCACGTTAGGTCACAAAGTAAGTCTTGATAAATTTAAAAAGGTAGGAATTATACGACAAATAGCTAAATGAAGAAATCAAAAGACAGAGGCGTGGCCAAGATGGCGGTGTAGTTAGATGCTTCCTATATCCCTCTTACAACAAAGACCTGGAAAAACAAGTGATTTGATTCTATATGAATGTCCAGGAACCCTGAACAAGGCAAAGTTGAGGAATCGGACTGATTGATGAGGGGAAGAGGGAGATAGTTTGGAAGAAGCAAAGAGCGCCACACCGGTCCACTATGAAGCAGGCAAACAGCTGTGCTGTGCACACGCTCGGGAAGCAGTTTCCACACTGAGAGAGACCCAGCCGAAGAGATTCTGCTTGGACGCTCCAAACCAGTGAAAAGCAGCTCCCGAGTGGCTAAGATAAGTACATGCGTGTGACCTTTCACAGGGATTTAAAAAAAAGCCCATTTGGGAAAAACCTCTCTCCCTTTTACCTCCTCCCTCCATGCTTTGCACAGGGAGTCTGCTGGGCCAGAATTAGATCCCAAAAGGCGCCCTGACCCATTCTCCTGGCCTTGGAGAGGGAACAAATAATCTACCGGCTCCCCTAAACCAGGAACACAGGGTGGGCACAGCTCCTTTGCTAGGCACAGGTATAAGGTGTCCACAGACTCTGAGTGCCTTACACCACTATATAGACTTGTGGGGACCCATCTCAACAGCGTTAGCCCTCTCTATCACAGTACAACAGGGCAAACATCTGAAGTTTAACTTCAACTGTTTCAGCTGTTATGTGGCAGATTTGTGACCCTCAAAACAGCCCTGCACCTTAAGTGGGCACTTTTATCTATATGCAACAGGGGCTTGAGGACTGATGGCATTAACTAAACCTCCTAGTCACCTGCTACAGGAGTCCAAGAAAAAGTGGTGCCCTCAAGTCTTTACAGCCAACAGAGTGGGGTGCTCATAGTCTGGCTGCAAAACTCATCTGCCTACTCACCCTAGAGAATAGGGACACACTTTCCTTTCAGACTCTCAGGGGCAGCCGTCAGCCCCCTGCCTTGCTCAGCGCGTGATCCCCTACCACAGCCAGAGTCCAGTGCCTCCACCAATCACCCATGCCTCTCTAGGACTGTGAGTGAGAACATGCATCACACACTTGGTGACCCACTGCCTGGACATCTGAGCTGAAACCATATAGAAAAATTTAACAGACTCCTGTGTGTACATACTTAGTTACAGAACTAACAACCTGGTGAAAGGATGTTAGAGATTCAAAGCTGTCAGTAAACAAACTAGCGCACATGAGCAGCCTATTTGGGCATATCAAAACAAAACAAAATAACAAGCTAGGTCTCATTAAACAAATATAAAATAAAATTATAATAACTTATAGATGTTTCGGAAACAACAGTCAATATCAACTCACATAAAGAGGCAGTCCATGATGGCTTCAGCAAGCTCCCAAAATAAAGAATCAATAAATTGTCTGGAGGAAGAGAATGTCTTGGAATTACCACAGGCAGAATACAAAAGATTAATATACAGAACTCTTCTAGAAATTAGAAAGGAAATTCTACAGAGTGTATAAACAGTCAGAGAACACAAAGACAAAGTAGTAGTGGAACTTAAAAAAGTTATTCAAGAACATAATGACAAATTTAATAGGCTGCAAGAATCCATAGAGAGACAGCAATCAGAAATCCAGAAGAGTAACAATAAAATTTCAGAATTAGACAACTCAATAGAAAGTCATAGGAGCAGAATTGAGGCAGTAGAAGTTAGAATTAGTGACATTGAAGATAAAGCTCTTGATGCCAACTTATTTGAGGAAAAATCAGATAAAAGAATTAAAAAGAGTGAAGAAACTCTAGGAGTCTTGTGAGACTCAATCAAGGGAAATAACCTACGAGCAATTGGAGTACCAGAACGGGGGGGATAACAGAAAATACGGAGAAAATTACTGAAGATTTGTTGATGGAAAATTTCCCTGATATCATGAAAGATGAGAAGATATCTATCCAAGATGCTCATCGAACCCCACATAAGGTAGATCCCAAAAGAAAGTCAGCAAGACATATTATAATCAAACTTACCAAAACCAAAGATAAAGAGAGAATTTTAAGAGCGGCTAGGGATAAAAGAAAAGTCATCTACAAAGAGAACCAAATAGAATAAGCTCGGACTACTCAGCAGAAACCATGCAGGCTAGAAGGCAATGGGATGACATATATAAAACCTTGAAGGAAAGTAACTGCCAGCCAAGAATTATATATCCAGCAAAAATGTCTGTCAAATATGACGGCAAAATTAGCACATTTCCAGATAAACAGAAGTTCAGGGAATTTGCAAAAACCAAACCAAAATTACAAGAAATACTAAAGGAAATCCTACAGTTAGATAACCAATAACATCAGATAACAACACAAGACCGTAACACAGGACAGAGAAACCAGATAGTAACTCAGATACGGAAATTGAAAATACATCAAAGCTAAAACTTTGAAAATACGGAAACAGACATCAATATGTAAAAAAGGACAATATTAAAACAAAAAAGAGACTTAAAAAATGGAGACATTGATTTTTTATATGGAGGGGAAGTTAAGGTGAAATAAAGTAATAAAAGGCTGGTATAAACTTAGAAAAATAGGGGTAAATATTAAGGTAACCACAAAGGAATCTAACAATCCCACAAATCAAAATAATAAAGCAGAAAAACGTAAAGATCCAGCAAACACAAAATCTACAACAATGAAAAAGATGAAAAAAAATACATAAAAACGACTCAGCACAGAAAATTCAGGGGAACAAAGAAACTGTGAACAACACACAAGAAGAGATATCAGAATGACAGAACTAAACTCATACCTATCAATAATTATGCTGAATGGAAATGGACTTAATGCACCGATAAAGAGACAGAGAGTGGCAGATTGGATAGAAAAGCATAATCCATCTATATGCTGCCTACAAGAGACACACCTTAGACTTAAAGACACAAACAGGCTAAAACTCAAAGGATGGAAAAGAATATATCAAGCAAACAACACTCAAAAAAAGAGCAGAAGTGGCAATATTAATCTCTGACAAAATAGAATTTAAAGTAAAATCCACCACAAAGGATAAGGAAGGGCAGTATATAATGATTAAAGGGTCAATACACCAGGAAGACATAACTATAATAAATATTTAAACACCAAACAACAGGGCTCCAAAATACATAAAACAAACTCCAACACCTCTGAAGAGAGAGATAGACAGCTCCACAATAGTAGTAGGAGACTTCAACACGCCACTTTTGGTGAAGGACAGAACATCCAGAAAGAAGCTCAATAAAGACACGGAAGATCTAAATGCTACAATCAACCAACTTGATCTCATAGATATATACCAAACACTGCACCCAACAGCAGCCAAGTATACTTTCTTTCCCAAAGCACATGGAACATTCTCCAGAATAGACCACATATTAGGCCATAAAGCAAGCCTTAACAAAATCCAAAACATCTAAATATTACAAAGCATCTTTTCTGACC
>NW_004443974.1:1104204-1108020 GCF_000243295.1 Trichechus manatus latirostris
ATTCTAGTAAGAAGACCAGACTTAATGGTCTGACTGAGACTGGAGGCACCCCGGAAAGCATGGCCCCTGGACTCTCTATCAGCCCAGAACTAAAATAATTTCAAAGGCCAGCTCTTCACACAGAGATTGGACTGGACTGTGGGACATAAAATGATACTAGTGAAGAATGTGCCTCTTAGTCAAGTAGATACAAGAGACCAAAGGGGCAGCTTCTGTCCAGAGGTGAGATGGGAATGCGGAGAGAGTTAGGAGCTGGTTGAATGTTCATGGGGAATCAGGGGTGGAGGGGAGGAGTGTGCTGTCATAAAATGGGGTGAGCGGTTGGGGTCTCATAACAATGTATGTAAAAAAAATTTTGTATGGGAGACTAACTTGAAATGTAAACTTCATTTAATTACAACAATAAAAAAAAGAAAAAAAGAGAAATCACAAATTTCTCAAACAAAAATGAAACCACAACACACCAAAATTTATGAGATGCATCAAAGAGGGAAATTTATAGCAATAAATGCCAACACACACACAAAATAAAAAACAGAAAGATCTCAAATCAATGGCCTAACTCAGTACTCCAGGAATAGAAAGAGAAGCAGAAACTAAGCCTACACCTATGAGAAGAAAGGAAATAACAAAGATCAGAAAAAAACAAAATAAAAAACCAAAAAAAAAAAAAAAGAGAGAGAGAGAATCAACAAAACCAGGAGTTGGTTCTTTGAAAAGGGCAATAAAATTGACAAGTCTTTAGCTAGACTGAAAAAGAGAAAAGATGCAAAAACCAAAATAAGAAATGAAAGAGGAGACATTAGAACTGACCCAATAGAAATAAAGGGAATTATGACAGAATATTATGAGTAACTGTATGGCAACAAACTGGGTAACCTAGATGAAATACAGAAATTCTTAGAAGGACACGACCTACCCCCACCAACTCAAGAAGAAATAGAAAGTCTCAACAGACCCATAACAAGTGAAAAGATAAAATCAGTGATCAAAAGCATATCAGCAAAAAAAAAAGTCCTAGACCAGATGGCTTTACTGGAGAATTCTACCAAACATTTAGAGAATTAATGCCAATCCTGTTTAAACTCTTCCAAAAGATAGAAAGGGAAGGAATACTCCTTAATTCATTCTATGAAGCAAACATAACCCTGACACCAAAACCAAAGACATCACAAGAAAAGAAAACCACAGGCCAATATCTCTTATGATTTATAGATGCAAAAAATTCTCAACAAAATACTACTGAACAGAATCCAACAAAATATTAAGAGTCATACACCATGACCAACTGAGATTTATTTCAGGAATGCCAGATTGGTTGAACATTAGAAAATCAATGTAATCCACCCTAGGAGCTCTGGTGGCACAATCATTAACAGTTCCACTGCTGTCTTAGTCAATTAGTGCTGCTATAACAGAAATACCACAAGTGGATGGCTTTAATGAAGAGAAATTTATTCTCTCACAGTCTAGAAGTCTGCAAGTCCAAATTCAGGGCATCAGCTCCAGGGGAAGGCTTTCCCTTCTCTGTTGGCTCTGGTGGAAGGTTCTTGTCATCAATCTTCCCCTGGTCTAGGAGTTACTCTGCACAGGAACAGGAATCTCCCGTCCAGAGACGTGATCTGCTCCCGGCACTACTTTCTTGGCGGTATGAGGTACCACACTCTCTGCTTGCTTCCCGTTCCTTTTATCTCTTGTAAGATAAAAGGTGGTACAGGCCACACCCCAGGGAAACTCCCTTTACATTGTATCAGGGATGTGGCTGTAGGGTGTTACAATCCCTTCCTAATCCTCTTTAACGTAATCTAATCATGCTTCATTAACCATTGGCAGAGATTAGTATTTACAACACATAGTAAAATTACAACCATGAAATGGAGGACAACCAGACAATATGAGGAATCATGGCCTAACCAAGTTAACAAATATTTTGGGGGGACATAATTCAATCCATGACAACTGCTAACCAAAATGTTGGTAGTTTGAATCCACCAGCCGCTCCCTGGAAACCTTATGGGGCAGTTCTACTCTGTCCTATAGGGCCACTATGAGTCAAGATCCACTCAACAGCAATGGGTTTGGTTTTGGAATATGCCACATCAATAGAACAAAGGAAATGAACCACACAATTATCTCTGTGGATAAAGAAAAAGCATTTGATAAAATCCAATACCCTTTCTTGATGGAAACCCTCAGGAAGATGGGAATAAAGGGGAAATTCCTCAATAGGATCCAGGGCATATATGAAAAGCCAACAGCCAACAGTATAGTAATAGAGAAAGAGTAAGATATTTCCACTTTTAATCAGGGATAAGATAAGGGTGCCAAGTTTCACCACTTCTATTCAGTATTGTATTAGAAGTCCTACACAGGGCAATATGACAAAAAAAAGAAATAAAAGGTATCCAGATTGGAAAGTAGAAATAAAATTATCTCTTTTCAAAGATGACATAATCCTATATATACAAAATCCCAAGAGTCCACAGGAAAGCTTCTAAAGATAACAGAGGAATTCAGCAAAGTTGCAGAGTACAAGGTCAACATACAAAAATCAGTTTGGTTTCAATACACCAGCAATGAGAAATCTGAAAGGGAAGTTAGGGAAACATTCCATTTACAATAGCATCTAAGAGAATAAAATACCTAGGAATAAATTTAAACAGGGATGTGAAGAACTTATACAATGAAAACTATAAAACATTGCTGAAAGAGATTAAAGAAGACTTAAATAAATGGAAAGATGTTCCATGTTCATGGACTGGAGGATTTATATTGTTAAGATGTCAGTACTACCCAAAGCATTCTATATATTTAATGCAATCCCAATTAGAATTCCAACAGCTTTCTTTACAGAAGCAGAAAAAACAATCCTCAACTTTATATAGAATGGCAAGAGGCCCCAAATAGCTAAAGCAAGGTTGAAGGAGATGCACAAGTAGGGGAACTCACACTTCTTGATTTGAAAATATATTATACAGCTACAGTAATCAAAAAAGCCTGATACTGGAAAAACAATAGAGACACAGATCAATGGAATAGAACAGAGATTCCAGAAATAAATCCACACATCTATGGTCAACTGATTTTTGACAAAGGTACTAAGTCCATTCAATGAGGGAAAGAAGAGTCTCTTCAATAAATGGTATTGGGAAAATGATATTTCCACATGCAGTAAAATGAAACAGGATCCATAACTCACACCATACACAAAAACAAATCTAAAATGGATTAAGAACCTAAATGTGAGAGGGTCCTGGACAGCTGGAGAAGGATGTAGAACAAAATTCTAATACACAAAAAAAGACCAGATTTACTGGCCTGACAGAGACTGGAGAAACCCTGAAAGTATGGCCCCCAGACACCCTTTTAGCTCTGTGGTGAAGTCACTCCCGAGGTTCACTGTTCAGCCGGGGATTGGACAGCCCCACAAACCAAAATGGGACTAATGAGGCACAGCAGTCCAGGGACAAGGAAGGAGGAGGGGACAGGAAAACTGGTGATAGGGAACCCAAGGTTCAGAAGGGACAGTGTTGACATGTCATGGGGTTGTTAACCATTGTCATAGGGCAATATGTGTACTACTTAATGAGAAACTATGTGTTCTGTAAACCTTCATCTAAAGTACCAAAAAAGGAACCATCTATGTGACATCAAATTGACAACAGTAACTCAAAAGGTTTGATGGGAAGCCTAGGGGATGGTGAGTTGAAGATAACGGTGATGGAATAATTTGGAAAAGGATAGTGAGAATAGCAGCACAACTGGAAGAATGTAATCAATGTCACTGAATTGTACATGCAGAAATTTTTGAAATGG
>NW_004443974.1:1108120-1138722 GCF_000243295.1 Trichechus manatus latirostris
AAAAAAAAAAACAAGGTCCTCCAAGGTCAAGAAGGGAGAGTGTTGACATATCGTGGGGTTGTTAACCAATGTCGTAAAACAGTATGTGTACTGACTGTTTAATGAGAAACTACTTATAAAACAGTATGTGTACTGACTGTTTAATGAGAAAGTACTTATTCAGTAAACCTTCATCTAAAGTACAATGAAAAAAAAATTTTTTTTTAAAAATAACCTAAATGTGAAAACTAAAACCATAAAATTCCTAGAAGAAAATGTAAGGGCAAAGCTGTCAGGCCTAGCTTTCAACAATGGATTATCTAACATAATTACAAACAGCAAAAGACAAAATAAATAAATAGGAGCTCATAAAAAATAAAAGCTTTTGTTCATCAAAAGACTTTATGAAAAAAAGTGAAAAGACAAGGTACTGACTAGGAGAGTATCTTCAGAAACCAAATAACTGATAAAAAATCCAATAACCACATATATATAAAACTGTGACAACGTAACAACAAAAAGACACAAAGGACTTGAATAGACATCTCACCAAAGAGGACATTCAAATGGCCACCAAACACATGAAAAGATGCTCAACGTCTTTAGCTATCAGAGATGCAAATTAAAATCATGAGACATCATTTTACTCCCACTAGGATGGCTCATATTAAATAAATAAAATAACAATTGTTGGCAAGGATGTGGGGAAATTAGAACACTTATCCACTGCTGGTGGGAGTGCAAGATGGTACAGCAACTGTGGAAAACAGTGTGGTGGTTCCTCAAAAAGCTAAAAATAGGACTACTGTATGACCCAGCAATTCTCCTAGGTATAGGCCCAAAAGGCTTGAAAGCAGAGACTCAGAGCCTTGTACACCAATGTTCATTGCAGCACTATTCATAATAGCCAAAAGCTGGAAACAACCTAAATGCCCATCAACAGATGACTGGATAAATAAAATGTGATATGTACATACAATGGAATACTACTCAGCCAGCAGGAGAAATGAAATCTTGATACATACTACAATGTGGATGGAACTTGAATACATTATGCTGAGTGAACTAAGTCAATCAGAAAAGGACAAATATTGTGTGACCTTCTTCCCCACTGCCGTCAAGTTGATTCCAACCCATAGCGACCCTATAGGACAGAATAGATCTTCCACATAGGGTTTCCAAGGCTGTAAATCTTTACAGAAGCAGACTGCCACATCTTTCTCCCATAGAAAAAAGGTAGGTTTGAACCATCAATCTTCTGGTTAGCAGCCAAGTGCTTTAGCCACTGCACCACCAGGGGAAAGGCAAATGTATAGAGACTAAAGTTTATTAGTGGTTACCAGGGGCAGAAGGGAGGTGGAAAGGAGGGTGTTAGTGCTTATGGCGTACCGAGTTTCGGTTTACAGTGATGAAAATATCGCGCTAAGGGTAGGGCTGCACAGCCAATTATTGTAAGCACTGTCAAAAGTTGTATACCTGTAAAGAGTTGCAACAGCTGTGTGATAGATATATTTAAACAAAACAAAGTAGTGGCTGCTGAGTCCACATAGGTAGAACCAAACACCTCATGGGATTTAGTTCCTTGGTTTGGGGGTTTAGGGTCATGGTTTCATGGGACATCCCAGATAACTGGCCTAATAATGTGTTTAGTGCCTCTATTCTACCTCCTAGTTTGTTGTATAGTGCCTGGTATCTTAAAAGCTTGCAAGTGGCCATCCAGGATACAATTGGTCTCTATTCACTTGGAGCAACAGAAGAAGGAGAATCAGGAACAGAAGGAGGAAATGGAACGTGTGCGTAATTGCCTCAATGAACAACTGCCTCCTTTGTCATAAGACCAGAAGAAATGGATGGTGCCCAGCTACCATTACTGAACATTTTGATCAAAGATTCTATAGAAGAATTCTGATCAAAACGGGTAAAATGCAGAACAAATTTTAAATTCTCACAGAATCTAGACTTTCTGGAGCCATGGAGGCTGGATGAACCCCCAAAACTATGGCCCCTAGATAATCTTTAAATCTTAAACCAAAAATATTCCCTGAAGTCTTCTTAAAACCAAATAATAGTTTAGCTCAACTAGTAAAGAATGTCCGCCTTCAGCATTATGCTCTTTCAAGATCTATGTATATGGATCAAACTGACAACAGTAACTTCAAAGACTGCCTAGGAAACTTAGGGGACAGTGAGTTTATGTCAGCTGGGGAGGAACAACTCAGAAAATGAGGGTGAGAATGGTTGCACAGCTCAGAGAATGTAATCAATGTCGCTGAATTGTACATGTAGAAGTTGTTGAATTTGTGTATGTTTTGCTGTGTATATTCTCAACAACAATAAACAAATAAAATGAATTGTATTAAAAAAAAAAAGAAAGTACTTATTAATCAGATGCAAATCAAAACGGAAGAATCTTTCACAACCCAGATTATGTCCAGAAAAATGGTAAATTTACAGTTAAACCTGTGAGACCTGGAACTCAATGGACTGCCTTGTTTTCCCGGGTCTCACAAGTTTTCCTCCTTTGACAGTGTGCAGTCTTACCACTTTCTATTGCTTGTTTTAGTGGAAAAAATTTGAGTTTTCCTTCTCTGACAGGGTTCCACCTTACACAGTTTCTGACTTTCACAGGTTTTACTGTACCAGGCTTTCTGGTAATAAAATTGGCTTCCACGGAGGTCTACATGAAGAAAAAGCAGATTCTGGCCATGCTGATAGGAGGATTCCAGTACCCAAGACAGATATAATGGCAAAGTAATAAATTAGCATTCTAATTTCATACATTAAAGTCAAATAAATCAATTAATTAAAATTAAAAATTAATAACATTAAATAAAAATGTAAAAGGTTAAAAAAAGAATGCATGCATGTGTTAGTTTACTTATCCCCACAGCATCCCTGCACCATTTGTTGTGAAGAATCCGTTTGGGACGAGGAAAGGGGAAGTGCTGAGGTGTGACCACTGTTCTTTCTCTACTTCCCTGTGGAGGAGGAGAAGACTTCTTACCCTCATCTCCAGGGTGTATTTCAAACCCCACTTACTGGTTTTGGTAGCTTGCTCTCTTATGGAGGCTGCAGCCTGTCCTGAGCCTCAGAGCACACACAGGCTTGACCCTCCACCACCTTCCCCTCAACCCCTCGCCACCCCCCGCCACCCCCTCTTACAACTGAGCCGGCCCCAGGCAGGAGATCATCAATTGCTTTGTGCTCTGGTAAAGCTGAGGGCTGTTGAGAAAGAGTGCTCTGAGTGGAGCCCATGGAACAGGTTATAGGAGTCCTCTCTCCTTGAAGGAAATCAACTTCCTGGTCCTCCTGAACCATCAGAGGAGCTGATTGTGGCGTCTGCGCTGATGACCTGGGAGTAGTGCAGGGCAGACCCTGGGCTGAGGCTGGCCACGCTGGCCGATGGCCGGGTCCCTCGGACAAGAACCCATCTAGACCCAGGGCTGGGCTCGCCACCCCATTCCCTGCACCACTCAGCCCAGAACCGGCAGCTTGGTCTTCTCCGCACCCCGATACCCTCTGCCCGCCCCACCGACACGGTCTCCCGTTTCCCCGCAGGCCATGTCCTTCGAGGCTGGCTCACATCAGTCTTGGGGAAACTGTGTGTGACCCTTCAACTTCTGCCTGGTCAGAGCCCTCCACCGAGAGCCCTCTGCTCTCTGCATCTTAACTTCCTCGCTTCACAGAGGAAGAAAGCAAGTGACTTGATCACTACTACCTGACTCCTGACAGGGCTCTTCAGAAAGGCGTCCACCATACACAGGCTGTATGCTAAGCCCTCTTGCGTCTGTCCTTATTCTGCACTGGGGTCATACCCACACTCAATGCAAGAATGAGGGTCCTGTTTCTCTGGTGACTTCTCACTGCAGCCCCAACTACTTCGATGGCAATGATAGGCCCTATCTGAAGGGAGGCCTTCACTAGGGCAGCACGTGCCCTGTCTCCAGCCCCACCCATGAGTGGTGGTAGCACTCCCCAGCCTTCAGGACAATCAGGAACATTTCCCACACACCCCCAAACAGGGGTGCTCCTAGGTGAGACCCAAAAAATGCCTCCTGCATGCCAGGCATGATCTTAAATGTTAAAACTCAAAGTACCCTTCTTCCACTTTCATACACAAGGAAGCTACACTCTTTAGATGGGGAGTTTCATATGGCCAAGGCCACTGAGCTCTAAGTGTTGGAGATCTGATTCACACCCAGGTTTGTCCAAGTCCAGAGCTAGAGGCATGGCTGTTGCTGAACACCCTGGAAGCCCCACATGCTCAGCAGGGCCCACCACCCCACTCAGAGACCCACCTCTGAGGAGCAGAAGGAGCAGAGTGCCCACTCCCGGGAGGGGAAGTAGTGGAGGGCCCACCTCAGAAGAGAAGGAGCTTTGCAGAGGAGATGGAGTGGTGCCAGCTAGGTCTCTACCCGGCAGGCAGTGCCTGGGCCTGCAGTAGCCAATCTCCAAACAATCCTCCCTGAGGCAGAAAGTCTGTCCAAAGTTTTCAGTCCAAAGGAGTAAGTCAAGGACAGATGGGGTCCAAGACTGGACTTCCTGGCTCCAGGGCTCAGATGGCTCGCCCATCTCAGCCCTCCCTGCAGATTTACACCTCCAAGTTCTCTGCTCCCAACTGGAATGATCCACATTGATGGATGTGGGCTCTGGGTGCCAAACCATCTAGGAGGTGAAAGTTCTGGAAACCTCACAGAAAGTTCTGGAAACCTCACAAGTTCTTGTAAAATTTCCAGTCTGTTTTTGCAGCCCCAGAAGGCCAACCTATGCACTCGAAATTGCTCTTGCTCTGCCCATCTAAAGGGCAGCAGGATTTCCCTGGGCTCTAAGGAGTGTCCAGCATACGGAGCCTGGATTTGGAATAAGTTTTTACTAAAATTTTAGCGTCAGATGCTCCTGATAACAAATAGGATAAATTGGGACAACCAAGTTCATCAAAGTCCAAGGCATGGACGACACCAAAGTCATCCCTGTAGCCACTGGCACGTGCTGTGTAGTGTTATCCCAAATGTTGGGGAGCACAGTGTTTGACTTGTCCATGTCCTTGAGGAGCTCAGAGTAGAAAGGAGGGGAGGCATTTTGAGAATGTGCCAGGAGGAAAGTTTCACAAGGGCACATTTTATCCCAAAACAGCTCACAAAAATACCAGCAGTGGCCAAAATGAAGCCGAAATGGACTGTCCTCCCTCCAACGTGACAGCGTCAGGAATTGTGGTCCAGCTCTCATTGGTCATTTCAACAAGAAAGAATCTGCCCCTGAAAGATGGGGTTATTTCTAATCAGGTGGTACCTTCATACCTACTTTCTTCTGGAGACACATCAAATTAATATAATCAGCTTGACCGGAAAGGTCAGTTACTTGGTGGGGAACAGCCTTCAAGCTGTGGAGCAGCAGCCCCAGGCAGTTAGTACCCCACCCTAGAGTCAGGGGCTGCGCAACCCTCCCACCGGTGAAGTGCTGGGAACTAGCTCCCATCTCTGTGGTGTGAACACCACTAGTGTGCTATAGAATTCTAGGGTCTTATAGACTGTCTAACTGCAGCATGGATTTTAATACACAGATGGATTTGGGTTGCTGTCCCTCCCACACAAACAGATTATTCCTACCAGTAAGAACTGCAGACGAGTCTGTTTGTATACAATAGAAATGAATATTAAAACTGCAATACTGCAAAAAGAAAAGGCATAATCTAACCAAGAAATATAAAACCATTATCAGAAACAGAAATCCCAGCACTGGCTGGTGGACAGCCCAGCAACAGCACACTCCCCGGGGAGCATGTTTCCAAATACTTGGTCCTTCGAGATGTTACTCCTTGAAGGCTCCGCTCTGGGTCACGTATTTTCCGCAGTTGGGTAACATTCTTTATGGATGCTGAAGCTCCACTCGCACCAGCCCCTGGGGACCTGCCCCAGATTCCACCCACTGTCTTCCACTAGAGACTCCAAGGGAACAACGTTCCCCAGCAGCGGACACCGCGCAACTGCAGGGGTACAAGCTCCCAGCGGGCTCCTGAGCCTGCCCCACCCCCGTCCGTGCGGACAAAGAGCGCGGGTAGACGCAGGGGTTGTGCCCGCGCCAGCTTCGCGCCCCCTCCTGGCAGAGCTGCCCTCTCACACCAGGTACTGGAATAAAGCTCATTGATGGGTCGGTGCACCTTCAAGTTTTACTTGGCGAAGGATGCCTGGAAGGGGTGCAGGGAGCACACTCCCCCGAGTCGTTTTCACAGTCCTGTGCTGTTAGAAACTCGTCTCTCGCGCAAAGGCCTGCAAGGCGCCGCGCGCCTCCCGGCTGGGCCAGATGCGGAGCGATTGAAAGCGGCGACATCTAGTGGTCCCGTGGTGTCTCACTGCACAAAAAAAAAAAAAAAAAAGGCCGTGGAGTCGATTCTGACTCATAGCGACCATATAGGACAGAGTAGAACTGCCCCATAGGGTTTCCAAGGTGTAAATCTTAAGGGAAGCAGACTGCCACATCTTTCTCCCCTGAAGGAGCTGGTGAGTTAGAACTGCTCATCTTTCGGTTAGCAGTCCAGCGCTTTAACCACTGCGCCACTACACGCACCTGCTTTTAGGAAGGGGTAGGAGGCGGGTAAAAACACTTAATGGAGCCTAAGAAAACTAGTAATTCACCGTCAGGATTAAGAATGAGACAATGACAGATCCACCCGGGCTTGGCTTTTCTCTTTCCTTGTGGAGGATCTGATTTGGTTAGGTATTTTCCTCCAACTTCTTGCTTCTCAAAATAGCGTCGCCTGAGGCTGCGAACCTTCCGCTAAAGCAGGTGGGCGTCGGCGCATAAGCAGGTAGCGGTGCAACTCAGCACGCAGGAATGAGGATGTCAAAGCAGACAGGAAGGAATCTGCCGCTAATGAGGCACGTATTGGAGATGAT
This sequence comes from Trichechus manatus latirostris, assembly GCF_000243295.1. Lineage (NCBI taxonomy): Eukaryota > Metazoa > Chordata > Mammalia > Sirenia > Trichechidae > Trichechus > Trichechus manatus. The sequence goes on from NW_004443974.1 coordinate 1,114,993, forward strand.
TAGAGATCAGTCATCGGTTGGGGTGGTTCATTTTTCTTAGATGACACGCACAGTAATTTTGTAATCAAGGGGATTCCTCCCTGTACTGACCAGCATTCCCAGGGCAGCTATAATCGCCAGATCCCGCAGAGATAACGAGGCCTTGACAAGGTCACAGAATTGAATAAAAGTGCAGAGATAGGAGTGGGACCTAACTGCAAGCCTTCACACAGACTAAATTTCTAAATTGATTTATTACTTGGGTGTGCTAGAAAGTTTAGATGCATATGCCTGGTTACCTCATGGAGAATTCTTCGTACTTATACATATGGATAAGAATATTCGTCACATATAGTTTACAATTCAAACATACGAAAGTCAAGAAATGTAGATAACTCGTTTTTTTACTACCAAGTCAATAATGTTGCTTATGCATACTTGGCATATAAAAATCAGGGTGAAAATCATGCAGTAAACCAGAAAATTCCTACCTCCATACACAGATAAGCTGTGTCTCAGAGAAAGCTTATATTTGCATCCATGAACTGACCTATTTCTCTTCTTAGTTGTTAGGTGCTGTGGAGTCAATTTTTGACTCATAGTGACCCCATGTGACAGAGTAGAACTGCCCATAGGGCTTTCTAGGCTGTAATCTTTACAGGAGCAGATCGCCAGGTCTTTTTTCTGAGGAGCCACTGAGTGGGTTGGAACCACTGTGTTAGTTATCTAGTGCTGCTACAACAGAAATACCACAAGTGGATGGTTTTAATGAAGAGAAGTTTATTTCCTCATAGTCAAAGTAGGCTAAAAGTCCAAATTCAGGGCATCAGCTCCAGGGGAAGCCTTTTTCTCTCCGTCGGCCTTCTTCTCTTCAGTGTTCCCCCAGACTAGGAGCTTGTCTGCGCAGGGATCCTGGTCCAAAGGACGCGCTCTGCTCCTGGCACTGCTTTCTTGATGGTATGAGGTCCCCAGTCTCACTGCTAACTTCTTTTATATCTCAAGAGATTGCCTCAGGACACAATCCAGTCTTGAAGATCAGGTCCTGCCTTACTAACACAACTGCCACCCATCCTCCCTCATTAACATCATAGAAGCAGGTTTACAACATACAGGAAAATCACACAGTACCAGGAATCATGGCCTAGCCGAACTGATACACACATTTTTGGGGGGACATAATTCAAACCATGACAACCACCAACCTATTTATACTTGAATATAAATGGTGTACTGATGCCCTGAGTATTCTTGATCTCAGTTTTGAGGGCTGTTGGCTTCTCAAAAAGGAAAGGAAAATCACTTTGGAAAACATGAACACATTTTCCACAATTCCCCCATGATTTGCAGCATACTGCATCCCAGCTACCTATAATTATTTTTTATATCATTCTAAAAATGACTACTGCTCTCTGAGTCTTAGTTACAAGCCTACTAGCAATGAGTAATCAAACTATTTCCTCATAAAATATTGAGAATCTGTCTTTAAGAGAGAAAAAGACAGCCCCAAAAAACTTGCCAGAACGAAGTCAGGACCAGTAAAACTTCCTGTTTAAATCACGCACAAGCAGTTCCATGTTCTAAGAGGACAAGGTCATTCCCGTTGCCTCTGTACTAACTCCCTACAGTCACCCAGGACCAAAAAGAGGCCACCCAGAGATAGGGCAACTGTGCGTAACAAGCACATCCCACAGGAGCTCAAGGGAGTCACCAGCATCAGTCCAAGCACCATTCTGGGTTTTCCTGGGAGGTCTTCCTTATAAATCTTGGCCCCAGGCCTGCTCCTGCTTGGCTAATGAGATCATAGCCCAGGGTATGTACCCGTATCACACACCTGTCTACCTACAGGGATCTGATAGGTTCTCCCCTCTCTCTGCCTGTATGCCATATGATTCCTGTGTCTGTTCTTGCTGTTCCCTTTCCCTGGGATGTCTTTCCCCTTCTCTGCTCCCATAAAAATCTTACCCTCATCCTTCCACTCTCAACTAAAATTTTTCGTCCTCCAAGAAGACACATAGACCATTCAGTCCCATAACACTCTCTTCTCCATCTGAACTGCACTATTTAGCAATTCACACATGTGGCTGTACTCTGTTCTCTGGTCATCCTGTCTCTCATTGGAAGGTTGTAGGGTTCTCGAAGGTGGGGATGGACATTGTTCTGTGTAGTTCTGATCCTATCTGGAGGGGCATATTTCAGAGAAGACCCAAGGAGCTATTTCAATCCAATCGACTATACTATTCACCTTCTTCTGATGGAAGTCAGAGAGACTGAGCTCTTTTAAGCCACCCTAGCACACATCAAACCTCCCTTCTCAACTGGAAAAGAAAAATAAGCTTCAATAATCTTCCTTGTTATTAGCTGCTGTTCAATCAGCGCCTGACTCATGGTGACCCCATGTACAATGGAACAAAATGCTGCTGTCCTGTACCAGCCCCATAACCATTTGCAGATCAGACCATTGTGACCCATTGGGTTTTCATTGGCTGATTTTCAGAAGTACATTGTCAATCCTTTCTTCGTAGTCTGTCTTAGTCTGGAAGCTCTGCTGAAACCTGATCAGCATCATAGCAACACACAAGCCTCCATTTACAGACAGGTAGTGGCTGCATATGAGGTGCATTGGCTGGGAAATGAAACCTGAGTCTCCCACATGGAAGGTGAGAATTCTATCAGTGAACCACCACTGCCCCTCAGTCTTCCTAGAGGGCAACATAACAAAAATGCCCTAACATAAGCAGAGGACTCCCTCAAAGACAAATTTTATTTAATTGAACAAAATATCAGGTCTGTAGCAGCCACGGGCTCAGGAGCTCTGTGGACAAGATGTGGGCACACACCTGGCTGCTGTCCACCCCCACGCCACCTGGTGCCCGTCAGTGGGGCCGACCTTGGTACTGCTTTATGGCTTCATATGCCTCCTCAGTCAGAGGGCACTTATGGGGCACTTGTCCCATCCCAGGCCCTGCTCCAGACATCAGGGATACAGCAGTGGACAGAACAAGGTTCCCAAGCTCTAGGAGGGGAAACTAGCAGTGAACAAGTGTATGGATACAAGTGGAGTACTATATTATTGCAGAAAGGCAAAGGAGTGATGACCAGAGGAAGAAACTATGGGTAGGGGACAGGGGAAGTCTTCCTGGTGAGCTAGCATCGAACACTGACCCTCGTGACCGAGTGAACCAGCCCTGGGGAGCGATTCCAGACAGGGAGAGCAGAGTTGGAGAGGCAGCTGACAGGGCTGTCACCTTTCTTGGATGCTCTGCAGCCCTCTGCTGAAGAGCACTGGGCATCTCCTCATCTGGGATTTTGAAGCCTTGTCTGCAGAATTGAGATAAAGCAATTTCTTCTAAGTTACTTTGCTGCAGCATTACAAAAGTGTAATGAAAAACCTGTCAAGCATGTGTACCTCTCAATCTACTGGTCTGGCATTGTGCTGCTGTAGCTACCACAGGCTCAGTAGGGGCCATCGTCTTCCTTGCCACCTGCTGGGCTCTTCCCACCTGCGATTCCTTGAGCAAGGCTATTGCACTCCAGCCTGTTCCAGAGCTGCTGCAGGCTTGAGATCCTTCTGGACTTGATGTATTATGTAAATTTCAGTGCATTATCATTAATCTCAATGTAGAGTTTCCTTCTGCCCAGGCAGCAGGTTAGTTCAATGATGCAGCTGCTGAGAGATGGGAGAAACCACAGCCCAGTGGAAAAGGAAAGAGCTGGGCAGGCCCCAGGTGGCCAAGGCCAACTGATTCAGCCACAGGAAGTGCTGTGTCTCCAACATCCCCAACTGAGAGCGGCCTCCATGCTGGGAAAAAGCAGGGCTTTTGAAGGTCCCAACCCCTTGGAATTTTCCCATATCTGAAGTGCAACCTGGGTGATCAGGGGGCAATAAGATTGCTCTCTTAACCACTGTTTTACTTGCTGAATTTAGTTTAGAACTCCATTTAGTTTTGTTTTTTTTAATTATCTGTTTGTTTGCTTTTAATTCCTCAAATCCTAACATTTCTCTGACTCATTTTGTAGTCTGGAACAATTGCCATCCCCCACCACCTCCACCCTGCCTCAACTACTCTGTACACACACACATACACACAGAGACAACCTTGCACACACAGACTCACACCACACACACATCACACACACCACATATACATAAACTCCCCCTACACACTCTATACAGACACACACACAGATGCACACACCCACACACAAACCCATAGACACACAAACTCACATCACCACAGACACACCTTCCCCCCCACGCCCCTTTACATCCCCCCACACACATACACCCACAGACACACAGAGACACATGCTCACACACACCTCCACACTACACACACACACAGACACAAACCCACAGACCCCTCAACACAGACAGACACAACCCACACCCATACACACAGAGACACACCCAAAGACACACCTCCCCATACGCACAGGCATACACAGAGACATACAGCCACACCTCCACAGATACACACACTCCACACACATACAGAGACACACACATACAGAGACACACACATACAAACATACCCCACCTCCCCACTCACACATACTGGGCACCTCCTCAGGCAGAGCCCCACTCATGAATCTGTATTATCTCCCTCCCTCCCCACCTGAATTTACCACACTGTTCTCTAGGACCATTCTAGTTTAAGCTCACGTGATAATCTGTGCTAAAATGTTAATAATTTGATTTATGTTTCCCAAGTACATTGCAAATATGTGTAAATCAGGGCCTTAAAGCTTATCCTCAAAGGTTAAGTAAAACAGGCCCAGAGTCAGCGGAGGGCGTTGTGGGGCAGGCAGGACTCCCTGTCATCAGGCCAGACATGCTCAGGGCAGCAGGCCGAGTGTGACTGGCCAGCCAAGCCCCGTAAAAGCTGACTCTCTCAACTCCTAGGTGAGGAATGTGTGAAAATAAAACAAGCCGTGAGTCCTTGGGGCTTCATTCGCCGCACCGCCCTCCCAGGGCCGCGCAAGATTGGCCTCATAGTGATCCAATTTAAGAAGGGAAAAAAGACGACTTTCCCAAGTGGAAGAACCTACCTGTGCCCCTGATGATTTAGTAGGTGCCAGTCTATCCTGGAATAATAAATACCATTATGATGTCACTGTCTCACTGCTCCTTTTAGAGTCTCTGGACCTTTCTTCCAAAAACACGAGTTTATGAATACGACTCTGTGGAGACTGGTATGATGTTCTCACACACACAGCACGCATGACTGGCCTCCGGGGCCACGTGGTAGCCACTCTGCACTGCCAACTAAGATGCCAAAGGGCAGACTCTTCAACCCAGATCTGCTGCAGTGGCATGTTACTGCCCCAAGCCCCTCCTGTTGTGAGGCCTGGGAGGAGAGCTCCCTCTCTCCTACCGAGTGGTGTGACCCAAGATCACTTCCCCTCGCTCCGAAGCCATTCTCCTGAACGTCTCAGCACCTGAGTGCGCTCCATGGGCGCAAGCTGGGAGGAGCTGCAAAACCTTAGCTGCTGACACACAATGTCCACCTTCGAGGTATCATGTTTATTGGGTCACACAAGAAAGAGGGGAATGAGACATGTCAGAAATTAGTGGGGCAAAAGTGTGGAGGAAAAACTCTAATGGCAAATAGTCGAACCCAAGAGGAAGTGATGGCCTCAAAGTGGAAGCACTGGGTTAGGTTTAGCCCGCCTTTCCTCTTTAGCCCCGTGTGAAAGGGACCTAGTGTGGTGCCCTCGGAAACTGAACAGGCAGTTCATAAGTCAGTTTCTGAAAGGATTTTCAACCCCAGTGGACTAGTGGACCCTGCCTTTTTGGACAGCCTCCATGTGCCTCCCTTGGCCTTCCAAAGACTCATTTTTACTTCTGCCCATGGTCAAGCAGTCAGGGATCGTGCTCCCTTGTCGCTCCTCTTTCTGCCACCCAGCCCACTTCTTGGACGACCATCAGCCTTCTCCCAGGGCTTTCTAGAGTTCCTAGAGTAAGACCATATCTGCCTCGTGTCAGGGGTTCTCTTGCATGAATTATATCTTAATAAACAATATGCAACCAGCTTCTGAATTGCCCTCAACTGATTTGTATGTGCCTTATATTTTATTTGCAGTTGAATAAATAGGCTATTTAAAGTAATCCCTTAAAATTTAGTCATTAAGTTCTTGTTTAGGAAAATAACCCAACATTGTTTCTGTGAGAAAATTAGATTTGACTTACATCACTCCATCTTACAAAACCTCTTCCACGAGCATAGCCTGCCTCAAAGACTGATTATATTTGAAAAATAGCCTCAGCCTTATTTAATGCAAAGCGATGTGTGGAGTGTATGTGTGTGGTGTGTGAGTGTGGTGTGTATTGTGATGTGTGTGTGCTCTTCTTCACTATCTTATTCTTCTACCTTATCAGATCCCATTTAAGTTCTCTAACATGCTTCTAAGCAAGATAACTGTTATAATAAGCAAGAAAAAAAAATATATTTTTTTAAATTAAAGCTTGGTGAAATGAAGAGCACAAAGATAAAGCAAAAAAGACACCACTTTTCCAAATCCACCGGTCATGTCACTATGAGATAAAAGTAAACAACCAGATGGGGAGGTCTGGTTGAATAATGTGGTATACAATCCATATAACTCTCAAGTTCCAGAAGAAAATTCAGGTGACAAAAGGCATTATTTAAATATTTTTCATCATCATCATGCTTATCATCAATAACATTCGATTTGATTTTCCTCCTGTGGCAATTCTTAAAATATGCAATTTTGAATTTTGTTAGATTTTTTCCTTTATTTTAATCAATATGTTGCTTTTGTGCTTCTACCCAGAGACAAAATGATTGAGAGGAACTTGATTTTATAAACAAGTAGGAGGTGCTGAGATTGTGAAGCATTGATGCAAGGAAACTGCCTGGCCTCGGGCAGCCAATCAGCTCTGGACTTGCCTACATGCACGTGAAAGTCCAGCAGGTGAAAAGACAAAGATGCCAGATCAAGGTGCACAAGGTGTGCATGTGCACTGTGGGCATACATCCATACAGGAGTGTGTGCACTTATTAATGGACATTTTTAAGTGTGGCAGATATCAGATGATTTCCAAGATCTCATTTATTAATAACATACATGGTATAGAGGAAATAGATTCAGAGTTCCAAAGACAAATATTTTATTATATTCTGGGCCTTTCCTTTCGCAAATATCCAATACTAGCAATTTTAGAATAATTCATTACTTAGAAAATATTTCTTTCAACTGCTTCTGAGTTGGTAATGCCTACTTCCTAACTTCAGCCTTCCTGGGCAGTTCCTTAGAAAATATAATATTTTCACCTTTGTGGCCTTGAAGCTCAAGTTAATCCTGCTACTATTTTATGTCCTACATTTTCCCCTATGTATTCATCAGCGCAATGATTTTAAGTGGATTCCACCCGTGCAATGCTCTAATCTGCATACCACAAAGGTAGCCAGACTGCATCTAATTAACTTGCAGGGCTCCCTCTGCTGATTAATAAGATTCCAGCAACCTACAAAGACTACCAGAGAAGTGCCTCCTTCACAAGGAGCTGTTCATGAAAATCAACTAAATACAAAATCACCAAAAGTGTCAAGGCCTAGGAAGGGTCTGGGATTTGCTTTCACCCTTCTTACAATCTAATACATTCACCTGTTTCTTTTCACAGATGCTAGCAGAAGACACAAGACTCCAGGACCAGAGACAAAGGACAGTCATGACACAGCAAGCAGCATGTGCACCAGCATGTTTATGTCAGTCCCCTTGTCCCCAGGTCCCACAGAAACAACACAGAAGGGCCCAGGTGGATGCTGTGCATGCGGTGGTCTGGTCTCAGATCTGAGGAGCACGGAGCTTGGGGAACCCACCATTTTTATAGCAAGCAGAAAGCAAGCCCATTCTTTGTCTCAGGGAGAGACTTTACCCCATCACTCAAGTTTGCTGCCTTCAAACACAACTCTGAGAAATGGCCCAGCTAAGGAGCAGCCAGGGCCTTGCATTCTTGGAAGACCCAGCAAGACTTCTAGGAGAGCAAAAAACCCAACAAAAACTAGATGATTATTATCACTAATAATTTAAAGTTTCAACTTCATTAAAGTCATTGCATAATTTTATTCTTCTTGGTTTTTATAGATGATTTCTTTAACTTCCTACCATACTGTTGGTTAAAACTCTTTTTTTCCTCTCTAAAACTAGGGGGGAGATCCCTACCTTTTATCAAATAGTACTTGGTTTATTTTGTCAAATTATAAATGAGGGTAAATAAGGACTAACATTTCAAAAAGCATGAAAATTCAAAACATAAAATAAAATGACCATGTGGTATGTTTCCTTGCTTATACATGAATACTTTCCAGAATCTCTTTTGAAATATTCAGGGCTATATAATTTTAAATGAGATAGATTAATACAGAATGGCAGAAATCCAAAGGTAAGACCTTAAGATTATAGCATCAAAGAATTTAAAACCAATTATAATATTTTGACAGCTGGCTTTTAAGTTCTTGTATCTTTAATCACAATTCTTGTACCACTGCAGTGTAACGGCTTTACATCAAGAAGTGGTCAAGTTCCCATTGTGCCAATAAACATTTCTGCCTTGCATTTATGGAGCACTTGACTGTCTTCAAGGTGTTTTCACACATCTTACCTCATTTGCACCTCCCTTTAACCTTGAAGTTTGGGTAGAAAAGATCTTGATATCTCCCTTTTATAACTGAGGAAACTGAGAAGCGAAAGAAGTTGAGTGATATATCTGAGATCTGCTACCCAGTGCTAAAAAGCCAGGGTTACATCTATTTTCCTGAGCTGTTTCCATCACATGGCACTGCCTCTTCAGCCTCTCTCATTTACCCACCATATCAGCTCAATGCTTTAGGCTGTCAGTAACAGAACCTTACTCAAATTTATTTAAGCTACAAAGAATTTATAGGCTGCCCTGGCGGAAAAGTCCTGGAGAAGGTCAGGATTCCAGTGCAGTTTGATGAAGCATCATCAGCTGTCCCTCTGCTCCTCTCTTGCTTCCTTCCTCTGCTGTCCACTTTATTCTCAGGCTAGCTTGCCTGAGAATTTCATTATCTCATTATAATAAAATGCCTTCATCACCTTCATGTCTCCCATCTATACACCTACAATACATACCCCAAGGGAGATCCTTCCCCCAACCATCAAAGAACATTCTTGAGCATCCTTCTAATTGGACCACCCTAAACCAATTATTTTGGTTGAAGAGGCAGCCCAGGGTCCATGACACTGATATTTTGCAAAGTGGATGCCACTCACCCCTCATTCTGTAGGATGCTTCTACTGATCATTGTTAAGATTTAACTAGCTCTGAGGCCATGTACTGAATGCAATGCTTTATATAAATTACCTAATTTATTTCCCATAACCTTACAGCAACATTATATGGGATGTGTTATTATTATATTCTTTTTATAGATGAGGTTAAGTATGTTAGAGAGGTTAAGTAACATGATCAAGGCCACACAGCTAGTAAATGGGAGATTCTGGATTCAAGCAGATAGGGTGATCCCAAAGTCCTCACTCACCTGCTACATCAAATCACTTCCCATGAGAAAGGGAAAATCAGGAGTCCCACAGCTGCCATATTCTTCTGTTGGAGACTCATTACACATTAGCATAATAAATAATCTGAGAAATCCTATTGTAAAGGAACTTACTTGATCTGTTTAACCCAAAATTTCCTAAACTCATATTGCTACAGAACTTTTTTAGTCTAACACCTCCAGAGAACACATTTAGGAATACACATATAGAGCATTCCACCCATTTACCTGTCTTTAGTGGTACACTTTGTCATATGTTTCTCCAGTGAAATTCATGGTAAATAAGTTCCTTTTCCTTAGAGAATATTTTTTTCTTTTTTTTATAGTATTTAGATGAACGTTTACAGAGCAAACTAGTTTCTCATTAAACAATTAATATACATATTGTTTTGTGACATTGATTGCCAATCCCATGACATGTCAACACTCTCCCTTTCTTGACTTTAGTTTCCCCATTACCAGCTTTCCTGTCCCCTCCTGCCTTCTCGTCCTTGCCCCTGGGCCGATGTGCCCATTTAGTCTCATTTTGTTTTAGGGCCTGTCTAACCTTTGGCTGAAGGGTGAACCTCAGGAGTGACTTCATTACAGAGCTAAAAGGGTGTCCGGGGGCCATACTCTCAGGATTTCTCCAGTCTTTGTCTGGTTTTTTCTTTCTTTCTTTTTTTTTTTTTTTTTGAGTTAGAATTTTGTTCTACATTTTTCTCCAGCTGTCTGGGACCCTCTATTGTGATCCCTATCAGAGCAGTCAGTGGTGGTAGCTGGGTACCATCTAGTTGTGCTAGACTCAGTCTGGTGGAGGCTGTGGTAGTTGTGGTCTATTAGTTCTTCGGACTAATCTTTCCCTTGTGTCTTTGGTTTTCTTCATTCTCCCTTGCTCCAGATGGAGTGAGACGGCCGCTCACAAGCTTTTAAGACCCCAGCTGCTACTCACCAAAGTAGAATGTAGAACATTTTCTTTATAAACTATGTTATGTCAGTTGAGCTAGATGTTCCCCAAGACCATGGTTCCCACAGCCCTCAGCCCAGCAATTCGGTCCCTCAGGGAGTTTGGATGTGTCTACGGAGCTTCCATGACCTTGCCTTCATCAAGTTGTGCTGGCTTCCCCAGTATTGTGTACTATCTTACCCGTCACCAAAGTTACCACTTTTCTGTTGTCCATTTAGTGTTTTTCCCTTCCCACTCCTCTCTTCCCTTGTAACCATCAAAGATTGCTTCTTTTTGTGTGTAAATCTTTTCATGAGTTTTTATGGTAGTGGCCTCATATACTATTTGTCCTTTTGTGATTGACTTATTTCACTCAGCATAATGCCCTCCAGATTCATTGCTTAGAGAATCTTGTTTTCATCTCTGCATTGGCAAGTTCAGCCTGGGCTCAAGGTTTCAGCAACCTCGCTGCCTCTGTCCTATTGACATTGGCCCTGAAGTACAACGTGATTGTAGTCAGTGGAAGTTCTGTGTGGATCACAGAAGATGCTGGCCTTGTTCCTCTGGCATCTCAGTTGTTTCTAGTACTTCTCTAAGTGAAAAACATGAGTGCTGTAAGACAAAAATAAAGTAATATTAAAACTTCTGAGTCCTAGCTTCTCAAACAGGCATACAGGAATACTTCACTCAGCTTTTAGTAATTTAGAGACTAGTTTGGCCATGTAGATATTTCTTGGAAAGGGAAAGGCAAAGGCACTACTGATAATTCAGCAGTCCTGGCCCCTTGATTAGAAAAGCATGCAGAGTGTCCATCATCATTCTGAAATTATTTCATTTTCATGCCCTACTCATGCTTTTCACACCCATGCCTTCTTCCTCCACAGTGTTGACCTAAAGTCTGGGGAATCAGACTAGGGAAAAAAATCTCTCTTCATTTTCCCATTTTGTGAATGTGTCTTGCCCACGAATTCAACCTTCAGTCCATCGTTGCCTTCTCCACTTGTGCTCAGGCACAATTCTCAGGCCCTTTCTTTTTCAAAGCACACGACTGGAAGAATGCTATTTTCATTTGTGTTCAAAGAAGTACACAAAGGGGTCCCTAGATGGAACAAAGGGTTAAGCGCTTAACTACTAGCCAAATGGTTGGAGGCTCACACCTACCCAGAGGCATCTTGGAAGACATGCCTGGTGATCTGCTTCCAAAATGTCACAGGCTTAAAAATTCTATGGAGCAGGTCTACTCTGCACACATGCGATCACCATGAGTCAAAATCAACTTGACTACAACCAGCAACAACCAGGGAAACACAGATAAAAAGACGTACATAAAATATACATACAAAGGAATATTATTCAGCCATAAAGAGAAATAAAGGCCTGATACTTGCCATAACATGGATGAACCTGGAAAACATTCTATTGAGTGAAATAAGGCAGACGCAAAAGAACAAATATTTTATGATCCCACTTATATAAAATATCTAGAATAGGCAAATGTATAGAGACCAAAGTTTATCAGTGGGTACCAGGTCAGGAGGGAGGCGGAAAGGAGGATTCATTGTTAAATGGGTACAGAGTTTATGTTTGGGATGATGAAAAGTTTTATAGATAGATAGTGGTGATGGTTGCACAATACAATGAACGTAACCAATGTCACTGAATTATATATGTAAAAATTGTGGAATTGGCAAATCTCATTCCAATCCTAATGGCAGCTGGTCATCTTGATGGGGTCACTGGTACATTCATATACTCATGGGCACTGTCTACTTTCTTCTCAGTGTGTTGCTAAGTTTACCTATTAGAATTTCAACCATATTCTTCAGGAGATACATTGGAAATCTTAGTTTTTGTCCATCTATTGAGAGAAAGTCTTGGCATAGTTGCCTGTTAGTAGCTTGTGATCACTGAGCAGGGCATTCTTAATCTCACTGTGACCCAGAGGCTTGTACTGAGAGATTTGGGCTGTTCATCAGTCATTGTCCTGGAAAACTGATTTCTTATTCTAGGGAAGATCTATTCTTTCCAGGATGTGTCAGATTACACTGATAGGCCCTGACAGGAAGCCAAGAGACAGGAGCACTTGTGCCCTATCTCAGCTCTGCTCTCACTTCTTAACCAAAGGAGCACAGACAGAGCTCTCCATGCCTACTGAGGCCTCATCACCATACCCTCGGCCACTTCCAGCACATCAGAAATCCATCATCATCATCTTAGGTACCAGGCCAGGAGCCAGGGAGAAGGAGACTCAGCACCTCTTCTTCAATACCTCAGGGCCAAAGTAGAAGCAGGACTCTAGGCAAATGCTTCCTTCCATCTGAGGCACTTCACTACTAAAGATATCCATCTTTTTGCCTGTTTTCCCTGGAGCTACCAGCAGATTTTATGTTCTCATATTTCTCTAAGTATCAGGACTCCGGAGTTGGTGATGTTTTCAAAACAATGTGCGGCCCAAGAGCCTCACAAACTGGATACCTCTGACTAAAAATTATTCATTTCATGTGACACAGCCATCCTCTCAGATCACATTTCCTCAGAGGGTCTTCTCTGTTCTCTGGGGTCTTTGGGACTGGCTAGCAGTTAAGAATGAACTTCTTAGTCCCATTTATGTCCATGGGTGTCACTGTGATCAGAACATCAACATGTAGTGTAAGGCAGGAGCTCACCTGCGAGACAAATCCACAGAGACACACACCAGGACCCTGGGGACTAGACAGCTGTTGGGTTGCCTCTCAGAAGGCAGCTATGTTTAGAAATGTTTGCGGTTGTCCCTGAGGAACTGTGGGCAGGGAAATGGCAATGTCATGGATCTACGTAACTTGTATCTCTTTAAATATGTCATGCATGATTTGCCTCCCACTTCGTCACATTTCTTGAAAATCCTTTTATTGTTAGGTGCTGACACTTGCTGTATTTCTCTATAGGTACGTGGAATTTCTCTTTGTGATGGCCAAACATCCTGAGTTTTCTTGCTATCTGTTCTAGAGTAGTAGTGTAGTAGCTAAGCAACAGGTTCTAGAACAAAAATGGCTGAGTTTGAGTCCTCGTTCTGCCATTTTTGAATGGTGTGATTTGGAAAGGTTACTTGACCCCTATGAGCCTTAGTATCCTTGTGTATAAAATAGGAGTAAGAGTAGCCTTCCCTTCCAGAATTGTTGGATTAAGTGTAAGTTAGATTACCAAAATAGCCAAAATCTTCCACCCCACCTTGTGTCCCCACCTCTTTTGCAATGTGATTTTGCAGCTTCCCCCATCAAGTGGTGGTCTTATGCCCTATTCCTTGAGGCTGAGCTGGCCATAGGATGTGTTTGACCAAATAAATGCAGGGGCATTGACACTGTGCCGAACTGTGCTGTGTATTCTCTCACACTCTCTCTTGGAACCCTCATTGCTGCCATGGGAACATGTTGAAGCTAGCCTGCTGAATGATGAAAGACAAATGAACGAGTTTCCCCATGGCCCCAGCCAACGCTGGCCAACTGCTAGACATCTGAGTGAAGCCATCTTAGACCAGCTAGCTTCAGCCAACCCACCAGCTGGACTCAGGTGCGTAAGCAAGCCCAGTCAAGATCAATCAAGCTAGGCCCAGTTGACCAGAGATTCGTGAGCAATAATAAATGGTTGTTGAGGTAAGCCACTATGTTTGGGAGTAGTTTGTTAACTGGCAAACAAATGTTAACTGATATCACATGTAAAGCCTTAAACTGGCACAATAAATATTATCAATTATTATTATCTATGACAATTAAAAAAGAAAGATTGTCATCTAACATACAAATCTGAAATCTATAAAAGCACAAATGGCTTTGTCTTCTCATGCTTTATAGTTGTGGAGAGAAGATCATATTATTTTTAATAAATGGACAACTTCAATGAGTGTTTTCAATTCATTAATCATTAATGGCTTTAACTGTGGCAGATGTCTTAAGCCATTTCACTTCACATGGAACAGACTGATGAAAGAGAGAGAGTGGGTGAACAATAGCAAATAGTTTCATTATTTTTCATTATGGAAGAGCATGGCGTTGAAGGTGAATTGTACCAGTAGAACTTTTACAGAGATTCTTGTTTTTTTAGGTTAAAGTACTTACAGAGTAAGATGATCAACATGAGAAAAGATATAATGGAAAGAAGGAAAATAATCTAAATAAAAAGTAATGAGTGAGGGGTGAGAATATAGAAAACCAAGAAAAAGTCGAGGGCTAAATAGTTGCTTTTGTAGGTAAGAACACCTGTCCCTGAACTCACCCCAGGAGAATAATTTGGGATAGCTTATTTTCAAACACATTTCCACAATAAGGGTTAATAAGAGACCAGCATCCTCCTGGGACAAATGAGTGATCTCTCTAGTCTAGCATTCTGTGGTCAGCAAAGGCTGTGCCATAGTAGAACCTCCTCATGATGTTTCCTGTCTGCTCCTAGGTAGGTTCACTTTTCACCTGCGGTGAGAAGTAATGCTGTCTGTAAGCTGGTATTCCCTGTTTCTCTAAGAACATATATTGTTGTTGTTGTTAGGTGCCATTGAGCCAGTTCCGACTCATAGCGACCCTATGTACAACAGAACAAAACACTGCCCAGTGCTGCGCCATCCTCACAATTATTGTTACACTTTAGCCTGTTGTTGCGGCCATTGTGTCAATCCATCTAGTTGAGGGTCTTCCTCTTTCCTATGACCTTTTTATAATCCTATGTTTACACAACTGCCTTAGGCTGGTAAACAAAAAATTTCTTTTATAAGGATCATCACAAAGCTGGTTTCTATGAAGCAGAGGTTAAAGATGTCCCAAATGTCCAACCTTCCCAAACTGCTGTAGCACTCCATCATCTCTCATGTTAACTATTCCTTCTCTCTTCAGTAGTCCCTCCCATCTTTGGGTTCCCCAATTCACCGTAACGTCTCATAGAACTCACAGACCCTACAAAGGAAATGGCTCACGTGGTGGTGGCGGATGGTAAGTCCCAAATTTATGGGTAAGGCGTAGACTTCTCCTGACTCACATGGCTGCAGTAGCTGATGAACCCAAACTGGCAGTTCAGATCACAGGCTGCTGGCCTACAAGGCAGCGGAAGCCGGCAAATCAGGTCAGATGACGGAGGCCAATGAATCCCAGAATCGGCAAGTCAGACATCAGACCTCTCGCTCAAGTCCCAACAACCAGAGGTCAATCAATCACAAACCAGATGCAGGATCCAGATGCAGAGAAAGAGAGCTTCGCTAGGACACACACAAACTTAGATGCAGGCCACATCCCAGGGAAGGGTGTAACTTGAGTAAGGGTGGAACTTGAGTCATACCCTCCTACAAGGCTGTGACCCAAGACACACTCTACACCAATTCTGCCTCATCAAGATGTAGAAGTCAGGACACACAACACATAAAATGGAGGATAATCATACAATACTAGGAATCATGGCCCAGCCAAGTTGACACATAACCCCAACAATCACAGGTTCCATATAATTTATTTACATACAACCACTCAATCATAGCTGTTAGTCACAAAGACCATGGCTAGAGGGGCCATATTAAGTAATCAATTGCACCACAGTTGGATTCTCTAGAGAAGTGAAACATCTTTCTATATCTATAGAGAGAGAGATTTATATCAAGGAAGTGGCTCACGTGGTTGTAGAGGCTGGAAAGTCTCAAATCCGTGGGTCAGGCCAGAGGCTTCTCCTGTCTCACATAGCTCACAAAAGCTGGCGAACCCAAGATCCAGACCGTGGAGCCTGATGAATCCCAAGATAGGCAGGCAAGCTGCTAGCTCAAGTCCCAACACCAGAAGTCAGATGAACAATATCCAGCTGCAGGATCCAGAGTGAGCAAAAGTTAGCGAGCCTTGCTAGAAAGTCCACCTATATTGGATTCAGGCCAAACCCCGAAGAACAGTCCCTTTCAACTCACTGGCTACTAATAGCAGAACCATCTCAGAGGTGATCACTTTGTATTAGATCTCATCATAGAGGTGATTACATCATTATATGACTGTCAAACTACATCTTAACTGGCAAACTATTGAGATCATGGCCCAGCCAAATTGATATACAATCTTAACGATCAAAGTCCACCCCTTGTCAACTTAGCACCTGTACACATCTCCTTAAACCATATGTAATCTCTGTATAAAGACAATTATAAAGTCATATTTGGGCCTAAAATGATACAACTAACACGAGTACAACCAAAAACCCATTAGCCCTGTTTACATCTTATGTTTATAAGTGGAGAAAACATACAAGGAAGGAATAATCATAACAACTACAGTCCTTGTTTCTGTATCTGGCAATGTGGTCGCAGCTGGTGTTTAGAACTACCTTCTTCCACCACCCATGCTGTATTTCCTTTGCCCTGAGAAAGCACATCAGCTGTCATGGTTCTTTGCCTGGTGGGGTGACACAAACCTTGATTCCTGAAGGGAATCTGAATTGGGTTGCTGTAGTTTTCCATTGACTTTAATCACAGGGGATGCCAGTACTAAGAGACACACTAAGGAGTCTCTTGCATTCCAGACATACTCTTCTTTAACTCCATTATGTAATATCAATCTGATTTCCTCTTGGTAATCAGGATCAATCACATCAGCCAATACAGTAACTCCCTTCTTTTCCTGTTGATCCAGAGGCATAAGGAGCCCAAAGTGACCAGGTGGCATTCTTAACTTTCAGTTCAATGGAATCAGTGATGTGCCTCCAGGTGGAAGCAGTCTTCCCTTTGGAACTAACACCTCTACACTTGCAGAGCATAGGGTCATGGGGACAGGAAGCAAAAATTTTGCAAGTGGGTCACTAGGGATAATAGTGAGTGGTGCCATTCCCATTTCCACCCCTTGATTTCTAGACCCATGAATCCTGTCTATGGGAGAAAGAGCACAGCATATTGGATGCTGGTTTAGAGCATATACAGCTTCCTGGAGAACACTGCCCTAACCCTGCAAGCTATTGCCACCTAGCTGGCACCGTACTTGTGATTTTAGAAGGACATTCCATCATTCTATCAAGCCAGCTGCTTTAGGATGATGGGGAACTGGAAAGACCAATGAATTCCACGAGCATAGACCCACTGCCACACTTCATTTTCTGTGAAGTAAGTCTCTTGATCTGAGGCAATGCTGAATAGGATAGCATGACAGTGGATAAGGCATTCTGTAGGTGAATGGATGGTAGTTTTTGGCAGAGCCATTGCATGCAGGGAAGGCAAATCCGTATCCAACATACGTGTCAGTAAGAACAAAACCTTGCCCTTTCCATGATGGAAGTGATCCAATGTAATCAACCTGCCAGCAGGTTGCTGGCGGATCATTGCGAGGAATGGTACCATATTGGGGACTCAGTGTTGGTCTCTGTTGCTGGCAGATTGGTCACTCAGCAGTGGCTGTAGCCAAGTTGGCCTTGGTGAGTGGAAGTCCATGTTGCTGAGCTCAGGCATAACCTCCATCCATGTCACCATGACCACTTTGTTCATGGGCCCATTGGGAATGACGAGAGTCGTTGGGGAAAGAGGATAGCTAGCTTCCACAGAATGCATCATCCTATCCACTTGATTGTTAAAATCATCCTCTGCTGAGGTCACCCTTTGGTGAGCATTCACATGAGACACAAATATCTTTACTTCTTTGGCCCATTCAGAGAGGTCTATCCACGCACCTCTTCCCCATACCTACTTGTCTCGAACGTTCCAATCATGTTCCTTCCAAAACCTTGACCATCCAGCCAAACTACTGGCCATGGCCCATGAATCAGTATACAATCACACATCTGGACATTTCTCCTTCCAAGCAAAGTGAACAACCAGGTGCACTGCTTAAAGTTCTGCTCACTGGCGGGATTTCCCTTTACCACTGTCCTTCAGGGAGGTGCCAGAAAGGAGCTGTAGTGCTGCCACTGTCCACTTTTGAGTGGTGCCTGCATATTGTGCAGAACCGTCTGTAAACCAGGTATGAGTTTTCTCTTCCTCAGTCAACTGATCATAAGGAACTCCTCATGAGGCCATAGATGCAGACTGGGAGATGGAAGGTAATGTGACATGCATCAACTCGACGGCAATGGGTTTTTAATCTATGATGAATAGGATGGTTTTTGTACTAGTTAATGGGTTCCAATTGACATTACTATGGAGTCAAGTGTTGGATGTGTTTTTTCTTGACCTGGCTCACTGCTCAGTCAGGGAATCTACTTCTGCCCCAGAGTCCTTTACAGGTAGGGCCCTTCTTGTATTGTTCATTGCCATCACACCCATTATCTTATATTTTGTTCTCTTCATTCAGTAACCTTGTCTGCTGTTCTCCCATAAGCATGAGAGTTTCTGATGACTCCTGTGGAAAATGAGACAGCAGCTAAAGACTTTAAGCAGGAGTGTGACATAATGAAATGCAATTGTTGATCTAATTTCAACTATGAGTTTTCAACTAGTTGTTGAATTAATTCAAACCACTACGTAAATGATTGGAAGAGAGACTGTGGGCACAAACCCAGTTAGGAAATTGTTGCAAATAGTCTAGGTGAGAAATTACAGAGACAGAGATCAAATAAATGGATTTGAGGACTTTCGCTAATGCAAATTGACTTGGAGACTGATTAGAGGAGGAGGATAAAGGATAAGGAGCTCAATCCCTCCAAGATGCACTTTTACAAGGTGACTGATGTGCAAGTGTCTCCTCTCCCCCACCAACCCCATCCAATAAAGAGAATTTTCTCTCTGCCTCATTTTGTTCTTCTTACCTTACCCTACCTTCTACTTTCTAAAAAAAGCTATAACTCCACCAGATAAATTCTAGAAAGCTTTGAGAAGCAGAATCAGACAGCTAGGGAGAGAAGAGTGGAACTAATAAATAGACGAGGAAGGCTGTGTCAATTTGTACATAACAAAGCACAAAGAGTGTGGGGAAAGAAATGAGGGATGAAAATGCATCACAATTTAGGTATCAGGGAGAGTTTTGAGGGTTTGCCACTAAGAGTCTGCAGAGCAGCTGGAAAGTTTGAGAAAAGGAGAATAATTGGTTTAGGGAAGTGTTGTTCTGGGTTAGTAACTGAACTCCTTATTATATATTCAATGAGATTCCCAAAAAAAAAAAAAAAGACAAGAATTTCTTTAGCTACTTTTGGATTCTGTGCTGAGCTTCTTCGAATCTGAGTCTGCACACACTGGGCTACATGGAACAGTAGCTTGTACATGAGTTACACAAGCATCTCCTCCCCAGTATTTCTGGGAGTCCCAATGGAAACTGAACGTGCACCCACAAATGAGTCCCACTTGTGGACAGTGCTGAGGGACTTCTTGCTTCTACTGTAGAGGCTCCTCAAAGAATGATAGAATTTGGGGAGGAGGCGGGGCCAAGAAGGCGGAGTAGTCAGACAGTTCCTGTGGACCCTCTTACAACAAAAACCCAAATAAACAAGTGATTCAATAATATATGGCAATTTGGGAGCACTGAACATCAAAGGCAGAGTTGAAGAACCTGACTAAGTAGCAGGGGGAGGGAGGGATGGTTTGGAAGCAGTGAGGAGTTGCCAGACCTGACCTGGTGAAAGCCTGACCCCTTCAGGCCTGATCAGCTCAGGGGTGAGCAGGGAGGCAGGCAAGCAGCCATGCTCAGGAGATGAGCTTCCACACCGGGAGAGACCCAACACCAAGACTCTACACGGCCACCGAGAACAAGTGAGAAGCAGCCCTCCATGAAAGATAAATACTTGTGTACGGCTTACCGTGCGGATCAAAAACACTCCCTTAGGGAAAGACCTCTCTCCCATTTACCTCCATGCTCCCTGCTCAGCACTGGGTCAAGGACAGGCTTCAGCAATTGCCAAGTCCTCTGGGCCAGAATTAGGATCTGTCACATGCCCAGGGCCATTCATCCTGCCTTGGACAGTGAACAAATTAACTAACAGGGAAAAACATAAACTGCCGGCTCCCCTACTCCAGGAATCCAAGGTAGGCACAGCTCCCTCGCCTAGACACAGGCGTAAGGGATCCAAGGACTTTGAGTGCCTCTCCCCTTGCATAGACTTGTGTAGGCCCATCTCAACAGTGTAGGCCCTCATTACCACAGTACAACAGGGTATATACCGGAACTCTAACTTCAACTGTTTCAGTTGTGAAGTGGCAGGTTCTTGACATTTGAAGCTGCTCTGCCCATTAAGCAGGGTCTTCACCTACCCACATCAGGGGCCTGACGACTGGTGCCTCCACCCAAGTCACCTAGCCATCTGTGTGATTGGGGCCCATGAATAAGAGGTGCCCCCAGTCCTTACAGCCAACAGCATTAGGTGCTTATAGTCAGGCTGCAAAACCTACCCACCTACGTACTCTAGGAAACAGGGACAAGTCTTCCTCCTGGACACTAAGGGGTGGCCATCAGCACCCTGCCTTGTTCAGAGTGTGTCCCCTGCTGCAGGCAGATGCCTGTACCTACACTGATCACCCATGCATGTGAGAGCCTACACCACACACTTTGTAGCTGTCTACTTGGACACCTGAGCTGAATCCATACAGAAAGAGTGTGCAGACTCTTGAGCTCACAAACCCACTAACAGATCTAACTACCTGGTGACAGGACATTAGAGCTTCAAAGTTGCCAGTAATCAAACTAGCTCATATGAGCAGCTTATTTGGGCATATCAAAACAAAACAAGAAGCTAGGACACAGTAAGCAAACATAAATAAATATAATAACTTATTGATGGCTTGAAGTCAATATCAAATCACATAAAGAGGCAATCCATGATGGCTTCTGCAAGCTCCCAAAATAAAGCATCTAGAAATTTTCCAGAGCAGGAAAATTTCTTGGAATTACCGGAGGCAGAATACAAAAGATTAATATACAGAACTCTTCAAGAAATTAGGAAGGAAATTGAGCAAAACACAGAACATGCAATAGAGGAAATTAAAAAAAATTAGAGAAGAGCATAATGACAAATTTAACAGGCTGCAAGAATCCATAGAGAGACAGCAATCAGAAATCCAGAAGATTAACAATAAAATTTCAGAATTAGACAACTCAATAGAAAGTGGGAGGAGCAGAATTGAGGCAATGGAAGTCAGAATTAGTGAGATTGAAGATAAAGCACTTGACACCAACTTATTTGAAGAAAAATCAGATAAAAGGTCTAAAATAAATGAAGAAACCCTAAGAATTATGTGGGACTCTATCAAGAGGAATAACCTATGAGTGACTGGAGTAGCAGAACAGGGGCAGATAACAGAAAATACAGAGAGAATTGTTGAAGTTTTGTTGGCAGAAAACTTCCCTGATACCGTGAAAGCTGACAAGATATCTATCCAAGATGCTTATTGAACCCCACATAAGGTAGATCCAAAAAGAAAGTAACCAAGACATATTATAATCAAACTTGCCAAAACAAAAGATAAAGAGAGAATTTTAAGAGTAGCTAAGGAGAAACGAAAAGTCACCTACAAAGGAGAGTCATTAAGAATAAGTTCGGACAACTTAGCAGAAACCATATAGGCAAGCAGGTAATGAGATGACATACATAAAGCCTTGAAGGAAAACAACTGTGAATCAAATATGATAGCAATATCAGGGCATTTCCACATAAACAGAAGTTTAGGGAATTTACAAAAACCAAACCAAAATTACAAGAATTACTAAAGGTAGTCCTCAGGTTAGAAAATCAGTAACATCAGATAACAACCCAAGACTAGAAGACAAGACAGAGCAACCAGATATCAACCCAGATAGGGAAGTAACAAAAGTAAATCTAAGCTAAAACACTGAGAATAGGGAAACAGATGTCAATATGTAAAAGATGACAACATTAAAACAAAAAAGAGGGACTTAAAAAATGTAGACATTGATTTTTCATATGGAGAGGAAGTCAAGGTGATATAAAGACATAAAAGATGGGCATAAACTTAGAAAAATAGGGGTAAATATTAAAGTAACCACAAAGGAAACAAACAACTCTACAAGTCAAAATAAAAAACAAAAAACTATGAAGACTCAACAAATACAAAATCAACACCAATGAAAAAGATGAAAAGAAAATACATAAAGAAAAACGACTTAGCACAGAAAATTAAGTGGAACAAAGAAACTGTGAACAACACACAAAAAAAGACATCAAAATGACAGCACTAAACTCATACCTATCAATAATTACGCTGAATGTAAATGGACTAAGCTCACCAATAAAGAGACAGAGAGTGGCAGATTGGATTAAAAAAACATGATCCATCTATATGCTGCCTACAAGAGACACACCTTAAACTCAAAGACACAAACAAACGAAAACTCAAAGGATGGAAAAAACTGTATCAAGCAAACAACACCCAAAAAAGAGCAGGAGTGGCAATATTAATCTCTGACAAAATAGACTTTAAAGAAAATCATCCTCAAAGGATAAGGAAGGGCAGTATATAATGATTAAAGGGTCAATACACCAGGAGGACATAACTATAATAAATATTTATGCACCCAATGACAGGGCTCCAAAATACATAAAACAAACTCTAACAGCTCTGAAGAGAGAGAAAGACAGCTCCACAACAGTAGAAGATTTCAACACACCGCTTTCGGTGAAGGACAGAACATCCAGAAAGAAGCTCAACAAAGACACGGAAGATCTAACTGCTACAATCAACCAACTTGATCTCATAGATATGTACGGATCATTCCATCCAACAGCAGCCAAGTATACTTTCTTTTCCAATGCACATGGAACACTCTCCAGAATAGACCACATATTAGGCCATAAAACAAGCCTTAACAAAATCCAAAGCATCAAAATATTACAAAGCATCTTTTCTGACCATAAAGTCATTAAAGTAGAAATCAACAACAGAAAAAGCAAGGAAAAAAAATCAAACACATGGAAACTGAACAACAGTTTGCTTAAAAACTACTGGGTTAGAGGAAGAAATTAAGGATGGAATCAAGAAATTCATAGAATCAAACAAGAATGAAAACACATCCTACCAGAACCTTTGGGACACAGCAAAAGCAGTGTTCATACAGGGGAAGTCAGCACAACTGGACTAAACCAAAGCTAAGAAGTTTCCTGAATATAATCAAATACTTTGAGAAACAGAGTAGCAGGGGTAGAGGTCTGTGGACCATGCTTTCAGGGGACATCTAGGTCAATTGGCATAACAAAGTTTATTAAGAAAATGTTCTACATCCTACTTTGGTGAGTGGTGTCTGGGGTGTTAAAAGCTTGCAAGTGAGCATCTAAGATGCATCAGTTGGTCCCAACCACCTGGAGTAAAGGAGAACGAAGAACACCAAAGACAAAAGGAAAGTATTAGCCCAAGAGACAGAAAGGGCC
>NW_004443974.1:1140355-1141632 GCF_000243295.1 Trichechus manatus latirostris
CAAATTGGTAGGGAAGAAGTCAAAGTATCTCTGTTTGCAGATGACATGATCTTATACACAGAAAACCCCAAAGAATCCACAAGAAAACTACTGGAACTAATAGAAGGTTTCAGCAAAGTTTCAGGCTACAAGATAAACATACAAAAATCAGTTGGAATCCTTTACACCAACAAAGAGAACCTCGAAGAGGAAATCCTGAAATCAATACCATTTACAATAGTCCCCAAGAAGATAAAATACTTAGGAATAAATCTAACCAGAGATGTAAAAGACCTATACAATGAAAACTACAAGACACTACTGCAAGAAACCAAAATATACCTGCATAAGTGGAAAAACATACCTTGCTCATGGATAGGAAGACTCAACATTGTGAAAATCTCAATTCTACCCAAAGCCATCTACAGATACAATGCAATTCCAATCCAAATTCCACTGGCATTTTTTAATGAGATGGAGAAACAAATCACCAACTTCACATGGAAAGGGAACAGGCCCCGAATAAGTAACGCATTACTCATGAAGAAGAACCAAGTGGAAGGCCTCACACTACCTGATTTTAGAACCTATTATACTGCCACGGTAGTCAAAACAGGCTGGTACTGGTAGAACAAAAAATACATAGACCAATGGAACAGAGTTGAGAATCCACCTATGAGCAGCTGATATTTGACAAACATCCAAAGTCCGTTAATTGGGGAAAAGACAGTCTCTTTAACAAACGGTGCAGCTTAACCGGATATCTATCTGCAAAAAAACTGAAACAAGACCCATACCTCACACCATGCACAAAAACTAACTCAAAATGGATGAAAGACTTAAATATAAAATCAAAAACGATAAAGATATTGGAAGAAAAAATAGAGACTATGCTAGGAGCCCTAATACATGGCATAAACACAATACGAACCATAAGTAACAATACACAAGCATCAGAAGAAAGACCGGTTAAATGGGAGCTCCTAAAAATCAAACACTTACACTCATCAAAAGACTTCACCAAAAGAGTCAGAAGACAACCTACAGACTGGGAAAAAAATTTTGGCTAGGACAAATCCGATCAGCCTCTAATCTCTAAAATCTACAAGATACTGCAAAATCTCAACAACAAAAAGACAACTCATTTAAAAAATGGGCAAAGGATATGAACAAGCACTTCACCAAAGAAGATATTCAGGCGGCTAACAGACACATGAAGAAATGCTCACGATCATTAGCCATTAGAGAAATGCAGATCAAAACTACAATGAGATATCATCTCTACTGAACAAGGCTAG